>NW_026859396.1:0-152631 GCF_026571515.1 Ruditapes philippinarum | reverse complement strand
ATTAGGGTGATAGACAATGGTGTTCCATGCAAATTTAAAACAAACATGGCACTGGGTCACTAGATTGCATGTTTTCTCCTCCGATAATGAAAGGTTTTATTCAGCCTAGACACATTAGCGCTGATACTGAATACCTACTGCTAAGAAAGTTTAATTAAATGAAGCAAATGTAGTGTCTAATAGAGCAAATCTCACAATATACAATGACAATTCTGAAGCAGAGGAGAATAGAAAGAAGGAAATTATGATGCAGTTCACAGAATTTTTGCTTAGATAAACTATCGACATCAAATGCATGTCATAAACCATATAGAAATCTGGAAACAAGGTGATCTCACAGAAGCATTGATCACAACAAAATTACATGAAAATTGCAGGATTGTTTGATTGAGTCTGTATATGACGGATAATGAATAAGTGCAACATCCCTCACACAAATATAGAGTCATTTTTATTTTCAGAGTTCAAATTTCAAATTCATATCGCAACCCATCTAGCCTCGTTTTTATTTATCTGAGTCCTAACATTCATCAAATCCTTATTGTACTTGAAGCCAGAAAGTTCGGTCACAATGTTAAAATTGTGGTATAAAATAGAGAGGGCATTGTTGTGAATAATTCCGATTCTCTTAGACTCAATTACACTCGGTCACAATTGGATTCGGCTTGCGTCTCGTCCAATATAAAATTGATACCTGTGTACTTATCTAGCATATTTCAGTATTATACTCAATAATGTATTACAACATTGCGTCTCGTCCAATATAGAATTGATACCTATGTACTTATCTAGCATATTTCAGTATTATACTCAATAATGTATTACAACATTGCGTCTCGTCCAATATAGAATTGATACCTATGTACTTATCTAGCATATTTCAGTATTATACTCAATAATGTATTAAAACATTGCGTCTCGTCAAATATAAAATTGATACCTGTGTACTTATCTACCATATTTCATCATTATACTCAATAATGTATTATAACCTTATAATATTTTTATTATCTTCTCAGTTTTTGGTCTTTCAGACAAGCATATGCAATACAGATAATGAAACAGACAGTCATTACTCATTCTTTAAACACATTATTCAATGAGATCGATATAAAAACCTAAATTGTGTTAACAATATATTTGTATTTTGTCTTTGATAAGTTAATAAGTTATAAATACACTCATAGGAAATTCAAGTTTAAATAGTCATCAATTTTTGATGTAATGAATAAAAAACGCCACGTGATAAATTACTATGCTTACATTTCGTATTTTCAATGCATCATTTGCAAGGTGACAAACTTATAAAGAAGAAGTGGAATTGAACAATACTTATCAATACTTCACGAATAGGCAGACAAGCCCGTTTATGTACAACTGGTTGTATATATATGTAAACTAATTGTTGGTAAAGAAGACAATAGTATTTGTAACATTTGATACATCATTGTCGAGAGGAAAGGCGGTACATATGTCCTAATGTGCTCATGTCTAGTAAGGCAATTGTTGTGCATGTATAATCTTTCTGTACATCTCCACTTTATTTGTAAATCTTTACTAAAGGTTCTTGGCTTTTCCTGACAGAACGTATTCGCTTGTGTGTCTTTCCTTGTTTCTTATTCGTTATTAGACTGCATACAGACAATTTTTTTTATTAAGAAACATAAAACTTTGCTATTCCGAAAGACGTTTAATAAAATATGATCAGTATATACAGACCTTTTTACATAAGATATATCAAGTTAAAAATCAATTTATTTACTGAAATTACAGACAAATAGAAAAGTGTTTTTTTTAAGGCTTGCAAATTAAAGTTGCTTCGGTAACGACATCTTTTAAAATAGCATTAAATAAATTATTGGATTTATTAGGAGAAGATATTCAATTTGCTACATTACTAAAACATAGTATTTATAATAAATGCAATTGCTAACCAGTACATTGAAAGAATTTAAAGAATTAACCTGATGTATAAAATGGTGAATATATCGTTTTGCAAATGACTAAGTTAACCAAATGTATCTTCTATAGAAGTATGTTGACATATTTTCTTACATTTTGTACAATACTTCAGTTAAGGCGATAATGTATATAACTTTATATAACAACTGTCTAGACGTACTTGTCTGTTCATCGAAATTTTAGGTAGAAGACTGCCAAAAATATCACTGTAATTAACGCGAAACGATAACAATCTTAATTTGTTTACTTGACATCAGGGTCTCTACTATAATGTAGTCAATTATAACCGACCTAGACAGTATTACATCTAACACGGGTACCTAACAAATGATATCTTTACTCTTAATTTGATAAGACTTTAACACAAAAAATCACTTTCAGATAGTTTTTAGATGAGCCAAGTCTGACCATTTTTTATCGTCAATATATATTAAATATATATTAAAGAAGTAAGCTATATCATCAGCAATTATTCAATACATTTAGAGACATGCTATTAAAATTGTGCGGTTTTACAACGTTTGGTCTCAATAATTCATTTCAAAATATATGAGTCATTGCAAATATTACAATTTAATCATTAAAGTTATATAATTTAATAAAACATAAAAATATGTGTTATATTTTAGTGTCCACAGCAATTTTTGTTTGGTCTAAAATTATACATCGTTTGAGGATTACTTTATGCACGGGTATTTGATGCGTTATTTCTTTTGATTAAATTTATTTCTTTGCTTTAGGTGACAGTAGTGTGAATCATACAGTTTGCAATGTCAGGCCTTCGCCGTCATATGTTTTGTTTCATTTCTTGAAGAAAATCTTTATGTCGGAATAAAAATGATCTGTTATACGAATATTTATGACAGAAAACCAACATCGATAGCTATCTGAGATTGGCTGGAATAGAGACTTGTTTCAAAAATATAATTAGATAGGTAAGGCAGTCCTCATTGTTACGTTGGAACGTCTGAAAACATATGCTATTAATCACAATTGTGACGCTTTTTGGCCAGACAGCGCAAAAGAAATGAAGATATATCGATAATGTAATCTATCGTTTAGAAAGGAAGTGACTTCGTGTAATCAGCTTTATTCAAAGTTTTCATTTATAACAATGGACTCTTAACACTATTCAGAATATCTTGTTTATAAAATATATATAGCCTAAAGCGGATCTGAATTCATTTACAAGTCTATGTGTAGATGTCACTCTAATAAGAAACAGTGATACTCAAGGTAAACACAAACGTTGTTTGTTCTTTCAACACACAATTTGGGCTCCACAATGTTTTTAATGCATCATTTGAAACGATTATTTGCTAGTAGATTGCCTACATTTGCCACAAGTCTTACAGCACTGGTTGAAAGAGATATCCGTTGATTTTGCATGGTTGTAGGACGGCAATTATGCTGTTAAAGTAATTAACATATTACTATTTGCTGTGAGACTGCTATGTCCGTTCTCAATACTTAATACTAGTAACAGTTCTTTTTATTACATCTTTCAATTTACTTTGACGGTCTGTAAACGGGTTCGTTATGTAAATTTGGAATATTCCGGAATGGTGTAGGTAATATCTACATTATACCATGGAATAATAAAGATTCAATGTATTACCATCATATCAATTCTTACAGTGTATTTCTATATTGAGAGGGTTGACAAATCCGTTGATTTGTCAGAAAATCTTTGCAAGTTGTTTGGTCAATTTGGCATGTTTTATATTTAAAATGAGTAAGAGAATAAACTTGTGACTTGTCAAATATGCACCTTAATTGTCAGACGTATACTTTGCTACTAGGAAAGATTTGTAAAGGGACTCAGGCAAATGATTATATGTTAAGTTAATACGTAATTAAACATAAGCAATAATTGCCACATAGGTAAATAAACTACGCATTAAAACCATATAGTAAACCATATATAAAACCATTATAGTTTGAAGTTGAGCATTGTTTTGAATTCACGAATTATTATCTTTAAGTTTGTAATTAAATATAAACCGTTTTTGCAATTATGACACCTAGGCAATCAAAATATCAAATTACTGTGTCATATTTTTTTAAATCCGTCTATTTCATTAAACAAAAATAAACATCTGAGCCCTGAAACATAAAGCGCGTAACAAGAATTATTGTCTCAGTTATAACAATAAACTTACATAAAGTCTACAATAATAGCACATTTATTTACTTTATACAAATATTGTTATGGAAATTATATTAAATGTTCAAAGGTTTGTCTCAAGTTATAATCTTACAACTGCATTTCTGAGAATTTGCTTTTACGCTGAATAAATTATGTTGACAATGGATGGTAAAAACTTATTAAATTTTCACCATTGGGAGTGGTAAAGTCTAATATACAAATGTACGACGTTTGTCCCAAAAGTTTGTATAATACTTCTTAAACAACCAAAAGCAAATCTATACAGTCATATGTAAATTCAATATATTTTTACTTAATAAGAAATACCTTCTCCCTTATGTCTTTACTTATTATTTATTCTGATATTATCCCTATGATTTTAAACTGCTGATTTAAATATTTGCATTACTAGTAAAACCTTAAAAGCATCAAAATAGTAAAGAGAGGAAGAAATGAATAAGCATGCACTTTTTAAAGAAACTATACTTATTATAAATATTAATTTAGAAAGATACCGTTTAATTAATAAAGTGATACTGCTGAACATTTACACGTTTTTATGTTAAACTTTGTTTCAGCCATATTTAGTAAATCCAGAAAGAGGAAGACCTACTGTCATTTATTACATTTGACGTGATAAATCTTGGAGTAGATTTTAGTCTAAAAATTAAGACAAGACGATGTAAAGAAAATGGATGAGAAGTCGTATAATTGAAGTGAGTAAAGTGGAAACAATATCAGGTCGTATCTTGCATTGACGCAGGCGGGGTAATGGACAGTTCATTTTACACTTGTCTTAAATGTAATGATACAAACCTGGACAACACTTAATTTACTTTAATGACATAAATTAAAATTTTACCTTATTCGAATAAACATGTTGTGTTCATATAGCCTTAGAAATTAAATAAAAACGCGAAATGCAAGTGCGTGTTTGTGTTATTAGGGTTTACTTAGTTTAATTCTATAATGTTAAATGATTGTATCTCTATACAGCTTCAAAACTGCACATGTGTTTTGTATTTGTCCATATGTAGATGATATTGAATGAGTGTGTGTGCAATAATATATTTATTGAACAAGGTTAATAGAATTATATTATACGACTTAAATAAATTAAGTAATGAAGCAAAAAACGCATTTAATAATCTCTTCAGCACATACGAGTATAAGAACACAAATTATAATTTACATTTACATGTACGTAGTATTGTTTTGTTAGCGCAAATGTCGTCACGTCAAAATACATGTATGCCTGTGTAATATCGTTTTTACGGAGTCGCAATCAACATCACGGGAATTTAATATACCTAAAATTAGTACATTGTAATTGTTAAATACTTGAAGATTTTTACCAAAAATCATCCGTTTGTAATTGTCTTGCCGCTGTATATGCTAACTTATACACAAGTTGATTTAAAACTGTTCCTAGTCAAGATTACAGAATGTCAGTTGTATCACTGCTAGATCTATATTTTCCTCGATAAATCAGCGCCTTATGTAACAGTTGTCAATTATAAGTGAAGTAAACAGTGTTACATTCTTACCCACGGATTTCGTACGGCTTTATTTGATAAGACTTCTTCCACTTTAATCATTAAGAAGTCTTATTTTGATGCGCCCTGTCTGACATTTTGTTCCCGTTAATATATCTAAAACTTAATACAAGAAGCGTTGAGACAGACGTCTACAATAATACAAGATCTGGTGTAAAAGAATAAAGAGAAATAAATAGTTATATAGTATAAAGAAATAAAACGTCGTTTCACTTGTTTTGAGATGTGAGGAATCATTTATATCTGTTTGATTAATTGAAGTTCATATTTTTACCATAGTAATTGAGATTCTTATGAAACTTATATTAATGTAAATTTGTATTAAATTTTATTATTTTGTATAAATATATCATCATTGATTAGTTTAATGTTATTTTAATAATGCTCACATATTTTAATGTTTATACCAACGCAAAATATAATTCTAATATAGATATGATCTATAAAAAGTATTATAATAATTAGTTCCCTTTTTAGCCTTAATATGAATGGTAAATAAATAAAGAATAAATCATAATAAAATACAAATAAAATACAACATTGTTGCGACATGAACAATAAAAAACTAATTCAGTCTCAAATATGACATTTAAAATTTGGAATTATTGGATTTTCACGTTGCATTTGATTGGTATTCATTTCATATTCAATATATTCATGTTCAATATATAGAATATCATTGTAAATAATGTAGTTCATTAAAAGCGAATTTAACCAGAATATACTGTTTCAACGTTCATTGAATTCTTTCTTTTATGCAACAATGCAATCATTATGGGACTTATATCTATATGTAAAGCTTCCGGTCAAATAAAACGTTTTTGTTTTATAGAAAAAAACATCTATTGTATGACTATTAATTTAATTTAGTCACAATCAGATTATGAACTGCATGTTATCTACGATATCTACGATTAATACGAAATGGTTGATTGTTATTCGCTCTAACATAAGTAGCTCTTATTTAATCAGATATGTACACAAATTGCATAACACATTTAAATTTTGTTCTTAAATGATACAAACAGCATAAAAGTTATAAAAATTACATTGAATCCTTTTTTTACATTTGCCTAACATATAGTCATATGAGCATGAATCTATAACAAACACAATTCAGCCCAATAACATGGACCTTGCAAACACAGAACATGACGGCAAATAGTCTTATGCAAGACAAGTGAAATAACATATTAAATTAAACCTAAAAGGCTATTGATATTTGAGGTAATATTGTCATCGGCATAAAGAATTTGAATATGCAATGTACAAGTATTTATTAAAGTATTTTTCCCTTAAAATGATCTGATGACAGAATCTCTTAGACAGAAAATTGGAATTTATTTTTGTCTCAATGGACACTTTTCGAGATAAGGTCTGCTGCGATATACGCCAGCTTATTTACTTGATTGACGTGTATACCTCAATAGTACTAGGAAGCTTTTGATAATCTAAACATTTCACCATTCTTTGTTTCTAATCTGAAATTTTTCACAATAAATAAACAAATAGAAGCAAATTTAAAACAACAAAGAATTTGATGTAGATATATGTTCTCTCGTATAATCGTAAATTAAAAATAAGAAAGCAATATTTCAATGGAGCACTTAGGTGTCCAAATATAAACGAAAGTTGATTTTTTGTTTCTTTTACCTGGTTATGTCAATGCATATCACATGCCCTGTGTCCGACACGATACAATTTGGCTTAGCAGAAATTAACAATTAAATGCAATGCAAATGCAAAATGTGACATACACATTATTAATTTATTCACGATTACAGCTGATTTAAATTCAGCTATACATGTATTAATTTTAATATTTTGTACAAAATACCTGTTAACCGACTTGTAAATGTAACTCTTTGAAAATTAATTATAAATTATTCACGAACTTCGTTATGGATAATTTCGTCTATAACGTTGTAACCTCGTGACTGGATTTTTTTGAACGGATTTTATAAGCACATCCCTTAAAATTAGGTTGAAATGTGTCACTGTTTGAGCCAAAAATGCAAAAGAAACCTACAAAATATATTACAGCCAGAAATGACGCTCATTTTCGTCATTATAGTCAACTTTAAAGGAAGCTCTATGATTTCAGAATCAAAAGTAAAAGGTATACGGATAATTATAAAAGAGCACAACTATAAAACCCTTCAACTTGTCATACAAGATAACTTACAAGAAAAACACAATCTAAATGATCGCCTGTCTAATAAGGCGAGTAAAACATATGTTAAAACGTTAAAACAGAAATGTCAGTCACACTAAGGTTCAAGGATATATTTTATTGAAAGACCAACCAGGTCAACATGTCTGAATGCAATGTTAGGAAGTTAAAATTGGACCTGCATGTTCATAAATATAAAAAAAGGAAAAAAGGAAGAGTAAGAGTCAAAATGCTGTTATAAAAAAGTTTTTTATGTCGACACTCAACAACTGTATCGTGTGTTCATAAAGAAATATAACTGACTGTTCTTTAGAAAATAATCAATGTTGTTACCATTGTTTAAATAATGTCTTGGCTTTTATGTTATAATTGACTGTAAAGGTGCAGACGTTTTGTTATAAAAAGCAAATAAACAAATCAAATATAGCAAAACAAAAACAATAATAACAACAAAGCGGCATGACACAAGATGGGTTAAACAATTTCTTGCTGTGCAGTGGATATATAGTTCTTGTTACTTTAAATAATATACAAAATGACAGTACGCTCAAATGTATGAACGTTTATTAATCTTCAATATATTTTCCCGTGTTAGTATTACCTTCATAGAAAGTGCTAAACACTTTCAAATGGTGCATATTAAGTATATGTATTCGAAAGGCAGTCGTAAATACGCGTTGACAATTATGGAAACACTTTGTGCTTTTTACTCTGCTCCGTTTTAAAAAGTATGTATGAAATCGTAAAATCAAAAGATAAAAATGTCAAAAGTATGTATAAAAATGGTAAAATCTTAGACAAAAGATACATTTAACTATATTGTTAATATTATTTTATGTGCAGTTTGTAATCTGTGTCTTGCATTTAGATTGTTTCAAATATATGAAATGTACCTCGTTCCATTTTCAGGGTACTAAAGTGATGATAAATAAATAGTTCAATATGTTTGATCAGCCATTTCTGCTACTACATTGTCTTAACAAACAAATTTATCATGTTAAATGTAGGTATAACAAGCACCATAATTTTCCTGGCACAACTGCATTTAAATGTAACAGCTCACTGCAAATTACGTCGCATAATATAAATGATAGTAACATTAGTTTAGGTGATAAAGATGTCGTCGTTTCCACTTGATTTATACACATACTGTTTTGAAAAAAAATATTTCTAATAAGCTTTGACGCATAAAGCGTTAAGATGCCACGAAGTCTTACGTTTCATAAAATGAAGCCATCAAATAAAAGTATATAGTCTGATAGCAATGCGGTTTTTGAATATAAGGCTGTCTCTGACATCAATAAAAATGTAATGCAAAATCATTGGAGGCTTTGATAAATAGAGTAATTAACAGTGGCTGTATAAATACGACGAGAATATTTATGTAAAGGTGTATAAACTGTATCTAATGACCTTTTTTTTTACAAAATTTACAATTAGTAAAATTGTGTAGTTTCAATCATGTAGTTAAGAATTATTAATTTTCCTAATGTAAACAATGTTAAATAACAGAATGACAAACTCCTGTTTTTGTAAATTTAAGGTAAAGAGGTAAAAATTTATAGCTATTATGACTTCAATCTGGCATATATTTGGAAGGAGGACTTAGGTTGTAAAAATAATATAACAAAATTGTCATATATTTAAATGGTTATATATATCATATCAGTAAAAACGAGACTAAAAACAGTATCAGAATTCTGTGACATTACAATACAATTTCATAACCATTATAACGAATATATCGAAGGCACACTATCTTTTTATTTGTATATTTATCACTTTAATCTCTTTTAAAAATACTGAATGAGGACGATATTAACATGATTTCTAAGACTAGAACGTTAATTCAATACATGCCATATGTTATCTAACTTTTACCAGCAATACATATACATTTAATATTCATTTTGATTCTAGGTTTATATAAAGCAATGCAACTAATTAAAACATATTGAATGATAAATGATGAATGATGAAACAGAATCTAAATAATTATGTATTACTTATTTAAGTAATTTAATATCAGACTGGACGGATCTAGCAAATTGAATATATGGAATCTACCGTTAAATAATCAAATAAAGTCATCGTACTGTTTATGTCTATCTCACAGTTCTATTCCATTAGTGAATCGTATAGAAAAAAAAAACATCGCAGCTTCATTAAGACCCAGACTGAAGACTCTGTTTAAGAATAAACAGTTTTTATACTTTTATGACATCAAATTAGTTAGTAGACCGAACAGGGGCATTGTATTTAATTTCTATAATGTCACGAATTCTGTCTTAGACGCCGACAACAATTTACACTGTGCGCAATCAATATTATAAAATTGTGCATTTTCATAGTATAAATGAATCATTAGACAAAAACGTAAAAGTGTCGTTAATTTTGCATAACAACTGATGTAAACATAGTTGAAGTATGAATATGATTAAACATAAGATGTTTGCAGCAATAAACATTATAAGATATATTTTTTCACGTTCATACATTTATTTTTATCAAATATATATTTTATGAGTGCCACTTAGTCGTACTCAAAGATTGTTGTAAATATCAAATAATGTTGCCCGTTCCGCACATTTAATTTGTAAAAGGCTCACGTTATGGAAAGATAACTAAAGTAAGTTTATTGTGGACTAGTGTTAAAATTTAAGAACTATATGTTAATAATTTAAAATTGTATAATATTTCGATATTTGCAAATTAATGGTAATTCCAATATGATTAACAGTAAGTTAATTCTTGAAGGCGAGTGATAAAAGAAAACTTATCAAAACGATAATATAATTTGCTTATTATTGACAGACAGTTGTGTCAGTTAGGGCGATAACTTATCTTACTACTGTCTAGACTAGCTTGATATCTATCAAAAGTGTAGGTATAACATTGTCATTTATATCACCGTCATTTAATAAAAAGGATATTCTCAACACGTTTTCAATAAATCAGCGCCCGTGTGTAACTGTTGTCAATTATTGTTCAAGTAGACAGTGTTACATTCGTACATGTAAATGCATATCTCTTTAATTATATTTTAAGTTGCTTTTAAAAGTTTATTTCCACGTTACTCAGTTTAAACGAAGCATTACACAAGGTACATGTACCTAGTAGGTGAAATTTGAATCATAAATAACTTTTGAATAAGTTATAATACTAAATCGAGTAATTTAAATTAAGGATCTAAAATCTAAAAGGCGTCCTCTGATTGGCACAAAAAGACAACTTGTTTAAACTTAAATAATTGTTATGGCGTTCACAGTTTTATTACTGTCACAGATAAATAAATTTCTAAACAGATTAAACTTGACAATAAAATAAGTAACAAACAAACATTAACAGCTGTCGCGCACTCAATTATACAAAATGCTTTGATACAAACTTAGTCTATATGATCCGAATGATTTATTAAACATGTAATAAGAATTCATGATTTATTTGTAATTTTCGAAATATCAAAGTATGTTTTCGTTGCAAATGAGACCAACAATGATTTAATATAACATGCTGATTGCTAGAATGAAGATATAGGTTTTTTATTTTATTTTTGAAATATAAAATTCAATTCGAAACCATCTGTTTTATAATCAAATGACGGTATTAAACATCTGATCTCTTATATAAACGACATACAAGCTTGTTTTATTACCACTATGATAACTAGCCGTACATATAAGGTTTACAATTTTGCTATAAATCAAACATTTATAAATGCACTTTAATGATTGCATTATTTTTTTTCACAGTCACAGAACAAATATTTTGAAATTCATTAAATATTATGCCATATATACATACTGACACAAGGGCTGTCTTAGATATTTAGCATGAAACATTGTCTAGTAGACCTCTTCCTCAAATTATTCATGTTATAGCCCTTTTGTCAAAATTGGCTCGCCCCGGTGATTAATCGGTTTCTATAATTGTAGGTAATGAACATTTAACTCTATGAAGTTTGATCAAAATATTGCCCTGGGATCTGAATAAGCCCAACCTCAGGACAGTCATTGATTTGCCTTATACGTCTAATTATAGTAAATACCTTAACACTCGACTTTAATTTGTATAATCCTAAGAGTTAAGTGCTTGGGCAATGGATTTCTTCTTCTCTAATATCATGAAGAGTGAAGTCTAGAAATTTGGTATGAAACATTGCCAAGTGGACCTTTACCAAGTTTGTTAAATTATAGTCCTGAAATCTAAATCTGCCCTGCCAAGAGGGATCATAAATTGTCATCATAATATTATGTTTAAAGTAAATACATAAATGTTTTGCCATTAAGACTAACTCTGATATAAGATTAGCGTGCAAAAATGTCTTTTTTGACCTCTTCCAAATTTGTTTTAATTACAGCTCTGCGTTCTAATTTGGCCTTATTCCGGGGATGGGTGTCACGGAATTTTGTTATTTGTATAAATGTTATCTTCAAAATACCTTCCTCCTTAAAACCATGGAGGCTAAGGCTTAGATATTTAGCATAAAACAATGCTTAGTTGACCCCTACACATTTAAAGGTGCAACATTAAACATATGTTGACCTAGATATTGAGCTTGTTAACAGAGCTAACGCAATAAAAATTGGTACGTTTATTACACAGTTTCAGATGCAGAAATAAACTTTGACCAAGATTTTTATTTTGACACTGTGACCTACTTTTGGTTAGCAGAGCGAATGCTTTGAGATTTCGAAGTTATGCAGAATTGGAATTCGACTTGCATTTGCTCCAGTGACCTATTTTTGTATTGATCTCTACAGCATTGGAAATTGAATTCTTGTCACAGATTCAGATGCAGATTTGAACTTTAATATCAGTTGACCTAATATTTGATCCAGCGACCTACCTTTTGTAGTTAGAGGGTCGTGTAAAAAAACATTTGCATAATACTTCTATAAAATGATTAAAACACACCAGTGCGATTTTAAATCTATGCAATGTGTGAAATCAGTATATTGTTATCAATTTAGCTAGTCACCATTCAAATAAATAAGTGCTGTTTCGTAAAATGTATTGTTGTTGTTTGATTTAAAATTTGCTTTCAGACATTCCTTTTTTTGTAAATTCAGTAAGAAGATAAGAGGAAGACCTATTGCTATTTATTACAATTTACGTGATTAATCTTCAACTGTAATGTAGTCTACACATTGAGGCGTTTACAGACAAGACGATGAAAAGAAAAAGAAATGAGATATTGTTCCAATGCAAAGAGTGTGAATTTGGAACAATACCATGTCGTTACATGTATTGACTAGACAATTCTTGTACACTTCTACCTTACAGTAATAATTCTTGACAACATTTAATTTACCAAAGTGACTCCTATTAAAATTAATACATAATTCGTACAACCCTCTGTTTTGTTCTTATTACGTTTTAAAAATGACATTATATTAACAAATAAAACATTTGCTAGCTGGGAGGGTCAATATACGTATATCTATACAAACATAATGACAGCAAATAGCCTTCATAAAAGGCAAGTGAAATAAAACATACAATTCAACCTTAAAGACTTTTATACTTGCGGATAAGTTGTCATCGGTATAAAAAGAAATTTGAGTATGCAATGTAAGTGCAAAAAACAAAATAAGTTTGATTTTCCCAGAAATGGTCTGATGACAAAACCTCTTACACTGAGTATCGGAATTTATTTTTATATCAAAAACACTTTGTAAGATAAGGTCTGCTGTGATATACGCCTATTAATTTGCCTGATTGACGTAAGGATCTTAGACGTATTAGGATGCCTTTGATAATCTAAACATTCCACTATACATTGTTCGTTTCTTATCAGAATAATTCATATCTATATACAGATACACGATAGAATCAAATTGTAAACAAGGAACACTCTTGTAGTTGTATGCTCTCTCTATATTATTTATGCAACAATTGGAACACAATATAATCTAAAAACTAAAAATGTAATTGGATTAATAACGTAAATAAAATGATATGTGAGTTCGGTGGACCTCTACATGTCATTTTCCATGCTACTGTGTCTAACACAATAGGTTTTAGCTTAACAGAAATCATAAAATAAATATAGCAAATTATAAATTTCAGTCTTTGAAGAACAAAGAAGCTCTAATGTATACATGATAAACTGATTTAAATTCAACTAAATGTTTATTTTACAATGTTTACCCACAATCTGGCACTTACCTTTGAAAGGTAACTCTATATTTTCATTAGGAATCATGCATGGTTGTTATTATGAAGTATGTTTTATAATACTCTGTAACATTGTGCCGTATTGTTTTAGCTCATCAGAGTGCAAGGTGCATTGGGTGACCTGTTGACCCCTTGATCCGTTTCCGGCGTCTGTCTGTGCGTCAGTCCACACTTTTCGGTCCTAAACAACCGGGTCAATAATATCAAAACTTTCTTTGAATAATCCATAGGTACAATGAAAGATCGCATAAAGTTCTTGGAAAAACAATGGTCTTATCATTATTTAAATAACTTCTTTTCATAATTTCGAGAAAATCATGAATTTTATTTTCCATTTATTATTGTTTAACAAAGACGTTTTTAGAACTGAATTTCATTTGCAGCGCTCTATGTCGTGGTATTGTATTAAACCATCTTTATATAACTTAATAAATAGTTAAATGAATTTAATTTTTGTTTTCCTTAAACGTTTTAAGTACAGACGTTAAGTTGAAAAAAAAATCAAATTAACAAATCAAGTATAGCTAAATAAAGACAATAGTAAAAGCCAATCAACATGATGCATGATTTTTCAAGCTCAATATTAAAGGCTTTCGTCTCTCCACTCGATGTGGAAACGGTTTGTACTTTTCTGTTTATCTTCATGCTTTAAAGTGAGGAAAAGGTATCATAAAATGGTAAATCTGTGGCACAAAATAACATATATATATATACATTTTACTATTTAGTTATGCGTATTTTTTACCTGAGCCATTCGGTTTGCTAGATTTACAAACATGTAATATACCTCTATCAGTTTGAGGATACCACAGAGAATTTAAATTGCCTTATATGGTAAATTTGTAGAAATTGTTTTATAAGCCAGTACCTTATATAAGCACGTTACTGTGTCGTTAACAATGCTTGTATTATAAATACCATGATTTCCTGGTAAAATTGATTCCATTTGTTTAAACGTGACAGCTGCCTGCAAATAATAATAATTAAGGTAAAAAATATGTATACCATTCAATTTAATATAAACAAATATGCTTATAAATTATCAGCTTTGACGTCTAAGCGCTAAGACTCAATGAAGTCTTAATGCTTTATTAAATGAAGCCACTGATCTATGGAGTTTGATAACGCTACGTTAAGATGAATAGCACTGTCTATGGCTACAACTAATAGGACTTAATTCGACTTAATTTTGCATGTAGGCATGTATGCCCTATGGTGTAAAGTACCATACATTTGAATGATTAAAGATATAATATCAGCGTGTTATATTAACAAGATACAGTATAAACATTTTCTTACAAAATATAAGAACTTACCTTAAATTCTCATTACTTTTAAATCATATACTTGATCTATAGTTGCAGATTAAAACGTGCTACATAATTGTTTCATTAAGCAACAATATACTTATCAATTAAAGGTCAATTATGGCCAAAAAATGCTATAAATTTTCTTCTTAACAGTTTCTAAACAACATTTCATTACCATATACATCTTAAATATTTTCAAACATTCATTATATTTATCGGTTGGCAAATGATATATTTAGTTGAACAAAGTTTTGTATGGAAGTTAAAATACTACTTTGTTTACAATTTGCTACCTATACTTAACATTACTGTGTCACGGGTGTAGAAGTCGACCATAGTATATTATTCCTTAACCCATGTTCATCGCAACTTTTTCCGATGTTGTATAATTAACATGCTCAAAATGCATTTTAAAACATGACTAAACTCATGTCTGGCATTCTAAAAAATATAATTATATGGAATAAGCCGGAATTTGATCAATCCCTCGCTAGACCACCCCCTCCTCGCCCTACGGAACCCTTTATTTGTCGGTGATATTGGAAGCAGACGCGAAAAAGTAAATATGTGGGTAATCTACTTTTAACTTACATTATTTGTATAATTTTATTTTTACTTTTATCATTTAACATAGGAGATAAGAATAATTGTTTAAGCGATATCAAACATGAATATGATCACAGCAACATAAGTTTTTAAAAACTAGTTTAAGAGCATGTTAGGTGCTTATCAGCTGCAGTAAGTAGCGCTGAATGAAAACAAGTGATGCTTTAGCTTCCATACAAAATACTAAATCACTATAAATGTACTTTCTGACAAGATGCAATAGAAGCAAAAGAATTTTTCAAGACAGAACAAATGAAAAGCATTTCAAAAATAAAAATAAAAAACATTTTTGGGGCATAATGGGCATTATAAATGAACTTAATACCACTCGGAAATATTAAAGAATGGAATCCTGGTGTTATATTTGGTTTCAGATACTTAATTCCATAAAGGAAGTCGTTTGTCATTTATTACTTTTTCCGTGATAAATTGTTTAAGTATGTTTAAAATTTGAGCAGTTTCCTGGTCAGACACTGCGATGAAAAATATATGATAAATCGTTGAAAGTAATTTATGTAAAGTGGAAACAATGTCATATCGTACTTTACACAACAGCACACATTATTCTAGACTATTCTTGTCCTTTTTATTCTTATTGATACGTTTTAAAAGGTTTATTTGGAACCTGCATAGTGGAATTGAAGAAGTAAACATTTAAAACCGAAAGATATGGGGAAATGTATCCAGTGATAGATTATTTTGCTTGTTATTGATAGACAGTTTTGTGAGTAAACTAATCTCACTACTGTCTGGACTAACTTAATCACTATCAAAATTGTAGGTTGAACATTGTCATTTATATCACTGCTCTTTTATTAAGTACGATGTTCTCAACATGTTTTCCAATAAATCTGCGCCCGTGTTTGACTGTTGTCAATTGTTCAAGTAGACAGTGTTGCATGCGTATATACATGCATATCTCTTTATGTATACTTTTAGGTTTTATTTTATAAATATTTTCCGCGGCAATGCATTATCAAGGTATCTATGAGAAAATGTGATTTGTATTCGTAAATCCTTTTTAAAATAAGGCATCTTTTTTTAAACATCGAGCTATTTATACAAAGACTTTAAAATATAAAAGGCTCCCTCTGAATCGTGCATAAACAAAATGTTCCTTAACTTCGATAATTGTTATGACGTTAATACCAGCATGACTATCACAAATAAATAATTGTGAAAAAAGTTAATATTTGCAATTCAAAGAACTAGCAAACAAACAACAACAACTGTCCCTCGAGTTTTGTGGTTTAATTAAAATAACAAATATATTATCGATATCATTAAATTTTATAGAAAATAAAATTGCTTATCATTTTTGAGGTTTTCATTACTGCGAGGTAAAACTTTAAAAATATCAAAATACAATTCTTGCATGGTTTATACATACGTATACTATAATATATGCAATTTCATAACCATAATTTTTTCATACTTCTGATTTCTCAAAAGACGGTATTAAACATCTAAGCCCAGACGTAAAAAGGGAACACAAGACAGTTTTACTGCCTCAATCATAACCACCGATACATATAAAGTGATTGTGGTAAAAGTAAAGTTTGTTTCATAATAATTACATTCATTGCACAATATATCTGAAGGCAAAATCAGAATTCTTTGTGGGCTATAAAATCCATCACTAGGTTTTTTTCCTCAACCACACCGCAACTGTAATAAAATTCACAGGAAAATTTTTAACTAAGGGCTAAATGTCTGCCTGTCGTGAGGAAAACCTTGTTTAAGGTTTTCAAATTAAAGCAGCACGCCTCCAGATTCATGTTAAATTTCATAAAAATTTTGATAATGTATTTGACAGTAAAATATTGTGAGGTGAACAAATAAAGTTATTTACATATTGCAATTGGCACTTACAATCCATGCAAATAACCAAAAAGAGGTCAAAATGTGCAAAAAAGCCCTTACTGCGTTAGTAACGCAGTAGAAATATGGTGATAAAATACTGCAAAATCAGTCTTAAATCGCAAATAACATGTAAACTTTAACATTGATCTTGATTGTTTTTACCTTTCTGAAATATTAGTACATTTTTCTCAATTTTCATTTTCTTGAACTATTTTGGCTCATCTGGAGGCATGCAGCTTTAAAGCCTGGATCCTGTATGAAAGCATTCGAAAAATATGAGTGCGAAGACCTATTTCTGAGTGGGAATGGAATAATAATACTAAGTATGTTCCAAAATGATCTATAATTGAACATTTAATTGTGGCGTTGTAGAAAAACAAGGAATTTTTAAAAATTTGTATGTAAATAAGTTAAAGATACAAATTATAACTGATCGTATATCTGTTAGCGTTAAAGGTTTGACAATGTACAGATTGCCATACTAATCTTGGCTTTAAAAACAAACAAAATATAATTGTTACCTTATGGTGTCGTAAAAAAAACAAGTCACCTCTAAAAGGACCATGCCACGCGGAAATATCTCGGTCCTATCGCCTGTTTGAGGTCTTTGGTCCGTAAATTTTGCAAGGATGACCATCGAAATTTTCAATTATTATGTGTAAGAAAGACCTTCCAAACTTGTACAAATTCGAATTTCCAAAAGAATCAGACAGTCCAGAAAGCGGAAATCTCAAGGACAAATTGATTGGATTAGGGCTTTGGTTTTAAAATTTGTAAGGAAGACCCTCCAAACTTGTACAAAATCGATTCTGGTAAGGTATGAGACAAGTGGTGTTTAAACGGTTGTTTTGATAAATTTTGAGGTTTTTTTTTCTTCTTTTTTTCTGTAAACTTATACACTATATTTCCTATCTAAGGAATTTTGTAAGAAACTAGTTCATTTGTTATCTGTTTTCAATAAATGACCTTGTTTGAGATAAATTGTTTGTATATTTTTGTAACTTTCTTATTAAATAAATCATAAAAGGCATACACATGCACCAACAGTTCAACACTCCCTAATATATTTGTATGTCAGATAATTAGGAGTATTTGTTGCTTTCACAAAATTCATTTATTATTTATCCGTATAAGAAATGTGTACCTATATTAATATAATTGTAAATGGATATTGTAAAATTATACATGTGATAAATCATCTTATACAGCTGGACCCAATACATCATTGACATTTTGGAAAATCTATCTAAAGTATACGGTTAAACAAAGAATATCAGAAATAGTCAGCACTGCACTTTGTTTAAAAGAATTAAACAACCTTCGTCAGTCATTCAAAAGCAACATGTATTATTTAGATAACCGTTTTTTTTTTTTATCTAAATCCTTTAGTAGAACAGCATTCATGCAAAAAGAGAGAAAATGATTTGCTGCTTTTTTATTTATGTTTTAATAATGCATACAGTATAAATAGTATCGCAATACAAACTTTGTAATTCATGTTTAAAAAGATTAAAACACATTAGTACTGCAATTGATATTTAAAATAGCAAAATTCAAGTCCCTGAAAAAAAAACAACCCCAAAACACTTATTAGGACAAGCACCCTGTAATATCCCCGTACTGCCTCTTTCCAATCAGCTAACAGATTTTTCAACAATAACTGACAGTGAAATTATATATAAAAAAATTCTTTTTCAATTCTTCGAATATTATCATTTCAGCTAATAAATGCACCAACTTTTTAAAATTTTATTTGAATTATTACTATGAATCGAGGACAAATCATTACTGACCCATTTTCCTGTTCTTCAAAATTTCACAAACACTTTTCAATCAGTTAACAAAATATAAACTGTACCACATAAAAATTGTCATACAATGTTAAAATATAATTAGTTCTGTATTTTGGAGAAATTTTGACAAACTCAACTTCAGATAAATGGTAATAAACAATTTTAACCTAATTATAATGCCGTTTTTCAATCAAGATATCTATTTGCAGTGGTAAAGCTGTCACAATTGGGGTATGGATGTACATTTCAATTTGCATAACAGAAAAAGCATGTTCTTGTGAAATTTTTAGGATCTTAGGGTCTATATGACCCCATTCTAGTGACTGCTTACTGAAAAGTTATCACAGAGAATATTTTTCCTTGGTTAAGTGACTGTTACTTTATACTGATGTATTACCTTTCAATTAAGAACTGTATGGTAAAATATGTACATATTAAAATTACAGCTTTTGAAGTGCAGTATACATTATGACTTCATGATATTGAAACAGTTGTCCAACTTAATATCTTTTTCTGCAGACTGACAAAAACCTGAGTCTGTATATCAATTATTTTTAGAAAATTATTGCGATTTGTAACTGTGTAAATAAAAGGATTAGTAGAAAACACACATTTTACATATTTTGAACTAAAATGCTAGCATTTTCTTTTTTTATCGCCTAAATTGACAAATGCTGCTGATAGATTTAGTCAAGGGGAATTCAAGATGTGCTTACAGTTTGGTTACATGACAAATAAGGTCAAAAATAAAAAAATTCTAGGGGTGATTGAAAAGTGGTTGTGATTGAAAACTGGCAGTGTGTGGATACTAGTATACCGAATGAATAAAGGAGTCGAAATAAGGGCAGAGATGATTTAGCTGTTAATATTTTATCTTAAAAACACATTAGGTCCGTGATGACACATAATGTGTTGGTCTGCTTTAGCACAATTCATCTTGTTTTAATCTTAAAAACCTTTATGTATCTAAAAAGTAAACAATATCTTGAATTAATGTACATGTATAAGTGTTATATAACAATTTGGTGAAATGCGTTTTGTTTTGGTGACTGTATGGATTGTTGCTTATAATGTCAAATACGCAGGAAGTTCGTTTGTGTTTATGTTTTATGGATAAACGAGCAATAAGCTGGCTGTGTCAATCTTAATGTATGGTTTATTTTTCGTAATTTGCATTTACTTTCATAACTGACAATCCTAATATGAGGATGACTGCTTCGAGAAAGTTTCCCTTCTTGTTTACTTTATTTCAACATTCAATTTGAATATTTAATTTACAATCGATACACTCAATATAATGAAATGATATAAACAAGACATTAATTTTAATGATCATTAAAATTCGAAGTAGAACAATACATTTAAAGTTGATCTCATTTGTGACCCTGACGCAATGGCACTTCATTTGCAAATGATATATGGCGAGTTGAAAACAAATAATTAAATTATGCGCGTTACAGAGCGAGTAATTCAAAAATGTTGTTTCGTTACAATTTGATTAATATAACTTGCATAAGAGAATCAAATTGGTAGAATTTGGAAACTTGCAGACTATCATTTCACGGCAAATGATAATTACACCAAAATAGCATTTCTAAAACATTAGAAATTCCTTCAAAGGCCGCCGTTATGTTGAAAGGGCCTTTTTACTTCATTATCACATTATTTTCATCGGTCATCTATTTGTTTTACAATTTTTAATAGCTCATTATTTATGGATCACTGATTAGAAATACATTATAATGCTATTCCTGCTTACATGATGTTATTTCACAACAAATAAGAACTGGCCATAAAAACACATCTAGTATCCGATAGTGTAGTGACAAAATATTAGGTTTCCTTTACACAATGTTTGTTTGTTTCATTTTACGCCATAAAGGCGGGTAGTTTCCTAACCATCGTTCCTGGAGAGTTACACCAGTACTAGACTACCTTCCTCCGTGCTAAACTACCAAAGCATCTCCCGGGGATCGAACCCACGCCAGAGAGGTAACTGGCTTAGAAGTCATCGACTCTTACCACTGGCAATGGAGGCGGTCTTTACACAATGTAACAATGGAACAAAATAAACAATTTTTCTTCATTTTTATAGGATATCATTCTTATATGCGATTAACAGTTTTAGTTCTGTCGCAATTTTTGTTTCTTTTGAATTGAAATTAAAAATAATTATTATTATGAAAAATGCACCAGAACCTCTGTTATCATAACTTTGACTCAATGTTGTTATGAGATGCTGACACATTTCCTCGGATGTGTCAAGTACTGGGTGTTAGAGAACATGGACGCATTAACATTTTGGCAGTTGATACTTGCTGGTTTGCAAAAAAGGATAGTCCAAACGTATTACATATAGGCGTGAATGCAGGAAATATCATTATGTTCCTGGAAGTCGAGGAGTAAACATCAGAGGAAAATTCTACAATTCTACAAGATGACCAAGCATCGGAATTTTTACCGTTGCCCAGTATGTAAAGAAAATTTCAAGCGTCTGCAAGCCCCACCTCAGTCGTCAACATCAAAAGAAGACTATTTTTGCCGGCTCGTCACGGCGAGCCGGTATTACGTTAGGATTTTACTGAGAAACAACCTAAAACTCCGATTCCATCCAAAAATTTAATCGAATCTTGGTTTCCAGCTTTCTACAAAATTTATCTTTTATTTAGCCAATCTAATTTAATCTTACATAGCGTCAAAAAACCTTCAACTTTCACGCCATTTTTTAAAAGCAGCATATATTGCTTTGAGCCTAAAGATATAATGATGATTAAAATGTTTGTGTTCATGAATTCTTTTCAATAAATCATATTTACACTGACTTTTGATTATGCGATTTCATTTGTTTTCTCTGTAGTAAGTTTTCGTTTGGTTAATTAACATAAGTGTACATTTGGTTCTGTGCATTTTTTCTTTTTCTTTTTTGCGGTCATTTTATCCTTTCCGGTATTTAGGGTGAGTGGAAAATCCCGGGATCCGGGATAGTATTAGATATATAGGGAAAAGGAATAAACTATATTTGTGTTGATTATTGTCGTAATGAAAGGCGATTAAACGATAACTTTTTTATTTTTTATTGTATGTAATGAATGTAAAATTAATTAAACTTAAGATTTAAATATATTTAGAGCTATTTTAACAAACTTAAAATGCGGAAATCGCAATACTAGTAATTGTATGTCTAATTGAAAAAAAAAAAAAAAAAATTTGTAAAATTTGGCTAAATTTTATGTTCATGTATTTAAATATTATTTTTAGAAAAAATCATAAGATATACTTAACATAATTGATAACAAATTTTTTTTCCATCAAAATTGATTTCAAAATGCTGCATCTTCTTAATGGATTGCAATAAAGTCAAATGCTTTTCAGCCTTGGTTACACGTCACCTTATGTTCGATCTGGGGCCATTTTTAGCCTGTTTCAAGTCCAAAATTTTCTTGGCGATGAGGGGGACTGCCGCCCCCTTCAAACCCCCAAACAGAAGCGGGCACGTCCCCCTTCTGGCAACCCCCTGATGTGTCTTTTGGTTGGGGGCCGCGCCGAAAAAGTGATCACTTTTTTAAACAACATTTCTCAACCAAAAACAAGTGTTGGGGGCTTAATTAGACATAGGCATAGACATAAGGACTTCATTCTATCTGTTTACATGCATTTTCATATATACTCATATTCCTCTTTGTTAAACTGACAGAACTGGCTTCCATAACTTTATATGTCTCTTTTATTTGGATGTTCGCTGAAGTCTCTTCAGCTAATAGAACTGTCATTTTTACATTTAAACACACCCCTGGAAAAAAATTACGAAGCGAGTCGCTACTAGCTTTTTTGAAACCTTTTGTGCTCTTTACGTCAATCACGTCTGAGAAGGAAAACGAAACACCGGAAGAGAATTGCCCAAGCATTATCATTGACGTGCCGCATCATTTACGAAGCAAACACTCAATGACCATTGCTGGACCAAAGGGTTAGTCAAGGAAAGCAGTGAAGATTGTGGACGCAAGGTGGCGCTTACCGCCGCGGATATCTGTTTTCCTTGGGTATTTGATGATGACCCAAACATTGTCGAGTTTGCAGACCCATCAGATGAAATGCACGACACTGACCCAGTGATATCTATTAATGTGAACCCAAGGGAAAGGCAAGATCCACCGCCAGACGCCTAAAGTTGGCACACATAGAAGAGTTAAGGGTACAGGGGAAGGAGTTGAAAGCGTCTAACTCGAGCGACTGGAAGGCATAGAGCTGTTGGATTGGCTACCTCACCATTTATTTGAATTTTAAAGAGCACCTCTCCAGATTCATGTTTATTTTCATGAAAAGTTTTGAAATGTATTTAAGAGTTAAATATTGTGGTGTGAACAAATAAAATAATTTACATATTGCAATAGGCACTTACATTTCACAAAAAATACCAAAAATGTGGTCAACATATGCAAAAACAGTCCTTACTGCGTTAGTAACGCAGTAGAAATATCGTGATAAAACACTGCAAAACCACATATAACATGTAAAATATAACTTGGATCTTGAATGTTTCTACCTTTCTTTAACTTTTCGTACATTTTTCTCAACATTGATTTTCTTAAAATATCTTGCTCATCTGGTGGCTTTAAGGGCTTTTGGAGCTCCACAACCCAAGTGTCTGAGATTAAAGTATAAGACATTTACATTACATGCATATAGATATTAACATTGACCTTTATATTTACACAAAAATGCACTTTACTAGTAGTTTTATGTAAAAATCACTCTGGAAACAATTAATAAGTAATTACAAAAATTATAAATCTCCAACGTTTTGATGAGTTTAAACACTTTTATCAAGGATTTTGCTGCTTTTTTTCTACATGACATTGCGTATGATAAAGGAGGATAAATATGTGATTAAATAAACAGCAGACTCCGTGATAAAGAGGGGTTACCCCCTCGAAACATTGGAAGCTGATAAACTTGGTGATACGTTTTAATCAACAATTTCTAAATAATCGTTTTATTTTCTTTTTTCCAGAAACCTAACCCAGCACCTGATTGTTTCACGGAAGAAATTGAGGTGTTATATTTAATCTCTAAAATATAAGCAAAGAAACAAGTATGCTTCATAAAAATGGGGGTTCAAGTCATGTGACCTTTTAGCGTTATGGCCGCATAAATATTGAAAAAATCTACGTTTTTGTAACAGCTGGCTTTTAAATAATTTAATCATTATCGAATAAAAAACAAATACATAGATATTATGATTAATCATTACTCGTTGTTTTGATATAAGTTTTATTACCCTTGAAAGTAATTTAACCCGTTAACGGACCATTTTCCCACACCCATTGTTTACCGTGAATGAGCAGTAGATCGCAGCGCTGACTGCGAAATCAACGTTTTTGGCGCGGTATGGTATCGGTTTTTATCCGTTCCGCAGACGCTTATTAATTTAATAACTGATCCGTATCAACTAGGTACAAGGGCAATCAATGACCTTCATGGGGAAAGTTGAAAGTTGAAAATCGGCCGTCTGGTCGAGAAATGACACATAAATAAAGAAAATAAATGATTTTTTTTGATAATGTATGCTTATGTTTTTATTCACTTTCAATTAAAATAGTGAAATTTGACATGTTTTCTATTAAAAACAATCGCTATTTACAAAATGAACTTGAAAATAACTCGCGGAAATGTGTCATTTCAGACCGACCCTGAACGCTTCTTAACAGAATGTCCGGCTACTACGACAGTTTGACAAGATGTTGTTGTCCAATGTCCACCACGTAATCTAACAATTAATCACCATGGGAGATTTATCATTAGGTTAGAATTATTTGTTTTGAAATATGAGAAACATGGAAATAATCAGATTAATCATCAAAAAAATTATCAATATAAAACAATTAAAATCTCAAACAATTTATAATATATTTTTTTAAAAAGAAATCCTTTTTTAATCTTGATCACAGTGGCTATTGTTTTAAAAACTAATTCTTTTAAAGTAATCAGTAGATTTTGCAGTAATATTTATTATTACTATAGTGTACACAATTTATTTATTTTCGAACGAGATGCTTTGTGGTCCCTTTATTTATTTTTCAGGATGTTTATATCATGCCGTTGATCGGTGAACCTACAAAACAGCTGCTGGTCGGCGAATGTCCATTCTGTGGAAGCTGCTGTGCAGCATATTCCAACATTGTAAGAAATTTTATTTTAAAGCTGCTGGTCAGCACAGGTTTAATTTTAATTGTCATTTAGTAAGGGATGTCTTTCTTATTAATTTAGCGTGAGGTTGTATGCCTACCAACGCCCAGGTGCTGAAGGTTTTCGAACAGGAAAGTCAGTTAGGATATGTTGCCTGCTTTTTAAATTTGTCTTTTGACGTCTTATCTGTGATACGCAGGCTTCATAACCTCTGATCCCCTTTCAAAATTCCATTTTATTTAGTTCCGCCCATTGTTTTCTCGTTTAGGGCACACGCTTTTTATTACTTGGGGACCATACGCCGCTTTTCATGGAATGGCACGGAAGTGTCACATTGAAGGTTCCGTGATAACCGCCGTATGAACACATCTGCGGATGTTTCTAAATTCAAAATTTTACTATTTCATGTTTAAATGTTGAATTCTGCTTAAGTCGGTGCTAGGGGGCGTGGACGGTAACTTGCACTATCCAGTACCGTCCATGAACAGGCTCAATCAAACCGAGCCTGCAACATTTTCAATTTTGCCGTGTTGGGCTTTCTTTAGGGATTCTGTATTTATCTATTTTATGTGCGGACTTCCCAGATACTGAATTTCATACCTGACAAATTTGTTTGATACACAAAGATTCAAAAGCTAAACAACAAATGCAAGTTGATGAAAAAAAAAGAAAATGAATTACAAACTATTCTATGTTCTCATTTTATAAAAATGATCAAATGAGGAAAATGAATTGAGCGGGTCAGTTACAATGGAAAAATGTGTTAGCAGTGGGCTTCAAAAATTGTAAATGAATATGTGAGAATGAAAAGAAAAGTTACTTCTACAGAACAAAGTAATGAAAACCTATCATTGCAAATTCAACATGCTGAAAGAAAAATTGACATCCTACACAATGTACTCGAGATAACCAATGACAAATATAAACGAGTATGTGGTGCTAAAAGGGAAAGTGTACGGTTAAGTGAGGAGCTTGAAGAATGGGAGCTTAGATACAATAATTTGTGTAGGCAGTTTGATAACGCAGTTGAGGACCTTCATGAGAAAAAACTTAAACTACAAAAGAAATTAACAAGAAATGTAAACACACAAAATAAAGCGTAGAGATGAAATCATTGATAAGAAAACTGATTTGATGTTGGAGAAAGAATGTGAGATTGCTGAGAAAGAGACAGAGCTGAATGACGTAGAAAAAGAAAAATTAATGTACAAATGAATAGTGAATTAGATAATTTAAAAAAAGAGAAAAAAAATTGTTTGTCAAAGTTTGTAAGCTAAAAATGTGCAAAAATGATTTGTTTGAAAACAACTTACAAAAATTTGAAGAACTGAAACTAGAAATTTTAAACAAAGATTAAAATGTGAAAAGATTAGAAGAGGTAAATGCATTGATTTCTGACCCTGTTATTGATACTTTTTACGATGGAAAGTTTTCAAACGAGATCAGGGAAACTGTAATGACTCTTGTCACAGAGTGTGGGGTAAGCCAGTCAAAAGTTAATCTTGTTTTGCAGACTGTTTTAAAGAATCTCACTGGAAAAAACTCTGTCACGTCAGTACTGGTGTCAAAAGCAAACTCTTGCTCGAGACTAAACGTGTTGCAAACCAGCATGTTGCCCAGACAGTAATGAATGGTTCTTTTACCTTACATCAAGATGGTACCTCAAAATTTCATAAGCATTTTGAAAGTTTTCAGGTCACTGGTGATCAAGGATCTGTAAACCATGTTTTTACAGAAAAAAGTCAGGAATTTCGACAAGGGTTTTTGCCTGTTGCCTTTGAAAACTGGGATACTTTATCCATTGAAAATCAACAGAAACTTGGTGAGTTGTTTTCTTTTTTTTTCGTAATATGCATATATTTGTAAACATGACATCAGAAACAGAAACATGTTTAAAAACTTGGAAGATACGATCATTGCCGAAGGTCGAAATCCATATGCATTTCACTCTGCTGTGAGCGGTACTTCACATTTAGTCCGTACAGTCAGCAAAGCTTTTACAAGCCATGGGTGTGAGAAATCTGGTGTGGGTGGTCATTTTTGCAACTTATCTGCAGGACAAAGGTATGAAAAATCACTTAATTACATTCAGAGGTCATATGTTCTATCACCTTTTTATGCTGCTGGTTGTACGTTCTACCACATTTCAGATATATGTGACTTTTTACAAAAGTGGAAAGAACCCAATGAACTCTTGCGGAGCATATCGTTTGATACTAGAGAATGTTTTTACTTAGCGGTTGCCCGATCTTTGGGTTTAATTGACAAGTAAGTCACTGGTCCATTATGGAGGATTATTGATTGAAAAAGTGCCAAGCTCCCTGTCGTCTCTGAATACACACCTCTACCAGTTAAAGCTTAACTTGGAAAATTGGTCAAAAGACGCGTCAGCGGTATTAGTAGGTAAGTGTGTTTTTTATGAGGACCTAGTTTCTGTGACCAAAGACTGTATTTACGAGTCTTTGGTTGCTCCTGCAGAGGATGCATTGCTTGACACTTTCGACCAGATGGCTCTTGAGATCTGTTTTTCAGCAATGCTGATAATCTTAGAACGGCAGTGTTAGGACCAGTTGCCCGGAGGTAAGTACTGGGATTTCGAACCAGCCACTATTGACAAACTTTTAACTGTCCCAGCCACAAATACTTTATCGGAACGGGATTTTGCCCAGTTAGATGTTTTGATGAGGACTAAGCCATCTGCCTCCACAACAACATTTGAATCCATCACCATGTGGACAAACAACAAAGCATCTGACTGGCTAAATTCCCTACCGGCTGATAAGGAACAGTCAATTCTTGACGATGCAAGATTACATGTTCCTGACATGACTAAAAAACTGAAAGAGCAGCAACAGAAACTGAGGTAAAATTAAATACTCTTAAAGAAAGGCGAGCAAAAAAGGCAAAGCAAGAAGAAAAACAACATTCAAACAAAGTAAAACTAACGCAAAAAATACAAGAAACTTGTGGGTTGTGGTTTACAATGGAAGATTTTAAAACATTCAAAGCATCATGCAACTCAAACACAAAACTGACAGAAGGTATACTATCACAGTTACAATTTCGAAAGCAAGTGCTAGGCAGTAAAGGGTCACAAGAACTTTTCCAGCAGTCACATAAAGGTAAACAATTTTCACTTGGAAAATGGAGATATTATAATAAATAGTTGAAATGGGTGTCCATAGCAGGGTTCAAATCCAGAGTTTTCTAATATATTAAAAAGTCGGTTTATCATATTGTTTGGCCACTAAGGCTAGAGGAATTAAGATTACACTATTTATTTGAAATTATAATAATAAAGTGTAATGTTTTCTAACTAAAAAAAAAGAATTTTACTATAAAAGCATTTTAAGAAAACCTTAACATCATACTCAATAAATATAGACATATAAAATTATGCATTTATTCTCCGAAAACAGAAATTCGATTGATGAAATTTATAGGCAATTATCAATATTTTCATTTAATGTTTATTGAACCTTTTTCAAAATGTGAATTAAATCTAATACTATGATTATGATAAACAAAACTACAAGTATTTGTTTCTACAAGTATTAATTTTGCAGATGCATGGCAATAGATAAAGATTTTCTGAAAATCTTTGTAAAAATGTCAAAGAAAGTGAGAATGACATGTTGTGCAATACTTGTACATGTACTTTTTTTAAAATAAATGAAATGTAAGAAGCTGGTTGCTATGGCAACAAACACTATTTTAAAGGAGAAAATGTATGTCTTAACAAAAAAAGAAAATAATCAGATAGCTTACACTTTCGGTAAAAATTTTATCAATATTTTTTATTTAATGTTTTATTTAACATTTTTCAAAATGTGAATGAAATCTAATACAATGATTATGCAAAAAAAAAAAAAAAAAAAAAAAAAAAAAAAAAACTACAAGTATTTATTTCTACAAGTATTAATTTTGCAGATGCATGGCAATAGATAAAGATTTTCTGAAAATCTTTGTAAAAATGTCTGAGAAAGTGAGAATGACATGTTGTGCAATACTTGTACATGTACTTTTTTAAAAAAAAAATGAACTGTTAGAAGCTGGTTGCTATGGTAACAAACACTATTTTTAAAGGAGAAAATGTATGTCTTAACATGTAAAAAAAAGAAAATAATTAGAAAGCTTTCACTTGCGATGAAAATTGGGTAAAAATTTAGAGATTTTATTATAACAGAGATTCTAATATTTTGCTACATTTCGTTGCTATGGTTGCCAACATAAAATCATCTTCAGATTTATATACTTGAATGATTGTCTTAAATAATTATCATAATTGAAAACTACTTAGTATGTGCACATACATTGTTTAAAATGCGTATAATTACAGTTTTCAGCACTTTTAGTTCCGTGCTGTTACCATGGTAACCAACTTTACTTTAAAATATGTAGATTAAATATTTTTTTTTAAAAAGTGATCATTTATAATAAGTGTTTTATTAATTAAATACTTTATAGATATTTTAATACATTTGTTTAGCTAAAATATAAAGAACGGATTAACAATAAAAAGGAGACAGAAATGGACATTTTATTCGATATTCCCGATGAAAAAAAAGCTTTTCTGTAGGGCGGCTATCGTATGTTCCAATGAAAAGTCTTGTGTATTGTGTATTTCCACAATAGAAATAAAATGCCTAAACCGAATGTTGAAACTCTTTACTACAGTATACCTTAATATTACGTTTGCCAATGCCTGGCTGAAATGAAAGCTTTGAATGATTTGTCTTTGATATTTGTTTGCTACATCAATGAGAGTTCCACCTTTTTGAAATTTGGCTATGATGAAGATTAATTAAGAGAAAAACTGCTTTCATTTTCAAAAACAAATGTTAGACTTCTAGCAGAAACTCCCTCGTCTAAAATGATAAGCTATTATGAAGAAATACAAGATTCAAATACACATTAGTCTTATTTTTTGAGTATATGAGTGGAACTGCAACAGCAACAGAACAAAACTTTCAAGATGTTCTATTTGACTTCAATGTTGTATTAAATTAATCTATTGACCTTATTAAAAATGGGCAGCAATAATGCAGGAGGAAAACAGATTAAGTCATGGGGTGGCTGTTGTCCAATAAGGACAGGTTTTGGTTACCTGAATTACACAATTCCTTAATTGTGGCTTTTGGGCTAAAAGATTACAAATTCAATGTTTAGCAACTAAGGGTTGCAACGCAACATGCCTTACAGGAAAGCAAACTTGCAGAGATTAATCAATGATGTTATATTTTCGATCCTTGAAGATCGTTCAGCACGACATTATTGTTGTGCTTGTGGTATTTTTAATTTCAACTTTTCGGCATATTCTAGTTGGGTGGTTCCAATATTCCTACTTCATTATCCCTCATGTACAGACTCAATCAAACCGAGTCTGCAATTCTTATGTTATTTTGTTGTGATTGATGCTTCCGAGGGATCACTTTGTTTCCAGAATTTTGTACTTCACAACAGCAGGTGTCAAGTGCTGTGTGGCAGCCGTAAAAAGTTGCCCCGTACTTCACTTCAGTGTTGTTATATTTTCTGGTCCTTCGGGATCATTGATGCCAACACTATAAAGTGTTGAGAATTGAGTACCGCTCAAGCCGGTGCTAGGGGGCGTGAGGGATGTTGCACTTATTCATTATCCCTCATGTACAGACTCAATCAAACCGAGTCTGCAATTCTTATGTTATTTTGTTGTGATTGATGCTTCCGAGGGATCACTTTGTTTCCAGAATTTTGAATAATGTTGAATCACCCTTAGGATATGTTGCCTGCTTTTTAAATTTGTCTTTTGACGTCTTATCTGTGATACGCAGGCTTCATAACCTCTGATACGCTTTCAAAATTCCATTTTATTTCGTTCCGCCCATTGTTTTCTCGTTTAGGGCACACGCTTTTTATTACTTGGGGACCATACGCCGCTTTTCATGGAATGACACGGAAGTGTCACATTGAAGGTTCCATGATAACCGCCGTATGAACACATCTGCGGATATTTCTAAATTCAAAATTTTACTATTTCATGTTTAAATGTTGAATCCTGCATAAGCCGGTGCTAGGGGGCGTGGACGGTAATTTGCACTTTACAGTACCGTCCATGAACAGGCTCAATCAAACCGAGCCTGCAACATTTTCAATTTTGCCGTGTTGGGCTAACTTTAGGGATTCTGTATTTATCTATGTTATGATCACATCCGTGTTATTTGTGCCGTGTGGCGGCTGTAAAAAGTCTCCCCGTACATTTAATCAATGATGTTATATTTTCGATCCTTGAAGATCGTTCAGCACGACATTATTGTTGTGCTTGTGGTATTTTTAATTTCAACTTTTCGGCATATTCTAGTTGGGTGGTTCCAATATTCCTACTTGAATAATGTTGAATCACCCTTAGGATATGTTGCCTGCTTTTTAAATTTGTCTTTTGACGTTTTTTGACGTCATATCTGTGATACGCAGGCTTCATAACTTCTGAATTCCATTTTATTTAGTTCCGCCCATTGTTTTCTCGTTTAGGGCACACGCTTTTTATTACTTGGGGACCATACGCCGCTTTTCATGGAATGGCACGGAAGTGTCACATTGAAGGTTCCATGATAACCGCCGTATGAACACATCTGCGGATGTTTCTAAATTCAAAATTTTACTATTTCACGTTTAAATGTTGAATTCTGCTTAAGCCGGTGCTAGGGGGCGTGGACGGTAATTTGCACTTTCCAGTACCGTCCATGAACAGGCTCAATCAAACCGAGCCTGCAACATTTTCAATTTTGCCGTGTTGGGCTTTCTTTAGGGATTCTGTATTTATCTATGTTATGATCACATCCGTGTTATTTGTGCCGTGTGGCGGCTGTAAAAAGTCTCCCCGTACATTTAATCAATGATGTTATATTTTCGATCCTTGAAGATCGTTCAGCACGACATTATTGTTGTGCTTGTGGTATTTTTAATTTCAACTTTTCGGCATATTCTAGTTGGGTGGTTCCAATATTCCTACTTGAATAATGTTGAATCACCCTTAGGATATGTTGCCTGCTTTTTAAATTTGTCTTTTGACGTTTTTTGACGTCATATCTGTGATACGCAGGCTTCATAACTTCTGATCCCCTTTCAAAATTCCATTTTATTTCGTTCCGCCCATTGTTTTCTCGTTTAGGGCACACGCTTTTTATTACTTGGGGACCATACGCCGCTTTTCATGGAATGACACGGAAGTGTCACATTGAAGGTTCCATGATAACCGCCGTATGAACACATCTGCGGATATTTCTAAATTCAAAATTTTACTATTTCATGTTTAAATGTTGAATTCTGCTTAAGCCGGTGCTAGGGTGCGTGGACGGTAATTTGCACTTTCCAGTACCGTCCATGAACAGGCTCAATCAAACCGAGCCTGCAACATTTTCAATTTTGCCGTGTTGGGCTAACTTTATGGATTCTGTATTTATGTATGTTATGATCACATCCGTGTTATTTGTGCCGTGTGGCGGCTGTAAAAAGTATCCCCGTACATTTAATCAATGATGTTATATTTTCGATCCTTGAAGATCGTTCAGCACGACATTATTGTTGTGCTTGTGGTATTTTTAATTTCAACTTTTCGGCATATTCTAGTTGGGTGGTTCCAATATTCCTACTTGAATAATGTTGAATCACCCTTAGGATATGTTGCCTGCTTTTTAAATTTGTCTTTTGACGTCTTATCTGTGATACGCAGGCTTCATAACCTCTGATCCCCTTTCAAAATTCCATTTTATTTCGTTCCGCCCATTGTTTTCTCGTTTAGGGCACACGCTTTTTATTACTTGGGGACCATACGCCGCTTTTCATGGAATGACACGGAAGTGTCACATTGAAGGTTCCATGATAACCGCCGTATGAACACATCTGCGGATATTTCTAAATTCAAAATTTTACTATTTCATGTTTAAATGTTGAATTCTGCTTAAGCCGGTGCTAGGGGGCGTGGACGGTAATTTGCACTTTCCAGTACCGTCCATGAACAGGCTCAATCTAACCGAGCCTGCAACATTTTCAATTTTGCCGTGTTGGGCTTTCTTTAGGGATTCTGTATTTATCTATGTTGATATACCGGTTCTAGCATTTGGCGGGCAATGGTATCAAAATAGAGAGAGATAAAGAATACCTAAAGAAATCCCTACAAGACAAAATCGAAAATATTGCAGGCTTGGTTTGATTGAGCCTGTTTATGGACGTTACTGGAAAGTTACCGTCCACGCCCCCTATCACCGGATTAAGCAGAAGTTATCATTTAAACATGGTAATGATGAAATTTTGAATTTAGAAACATTCGCATATGTGTTCATACGGCGGTTATCATGGAACCTACAATTTGACACAGTAATGCCATTCCGCGAAAAGCTTGGTATGGTCCCCAAGTATTAGAATACGTGTGCCCTAAACGAAAAAAAAAAATAATGGGCGGAACTAATTAAAACGGAATTTCGAAAGGGGATAAGAGGTTATAAAGCGACATATCCTAAGGGTGATTAAACATTATTCAAGTAAACATATTGGAACTACCTAACCTAAATGCTAACGTTAAAGTACCACAAACACAACAATAAAGTCGTGTTCAACGATTTTTAAGGATATCCCTGATTGAGTGTACAGGGCGACTTTTTACAACCTCCATACGGCAAAAACAACGCTGATGTGGCGATAAAATAACTAAAATAAATTCATGATCGAAACACTTAACAAAATTTTAGCTTCAGAAGGACGTCAGGAGTGATATGTTTTGTATTCAATTTTGATTTTGTCTTAAACATGGACGTTATGGCGTTAATACCAGCATAACAGTCACAAGTAAAAAATTGTGTAAAAATATTTAATTTTGCAAATCAAAAAAGAAGGAAACAAACAACACCAATTGTTGCTCGACTATATATTTTATTGTTAAATACAAATAACAACGACATGCTCGGTATGAATTATAGAAAACAAGATATATAAGTATTGTCTTAATTAACCTTTTACCCCATGAGCATATTGCAAAAAATGGCCGTTTTCATTGAAAAGCCTCCTGTAACAAGTTCAAACTGCTATGAAACTATGAAAAATGCTGCAATATTGATGAAACCTGGCACAAATGTTAACTATACCATAGCCAACAGATTGCTCAATCGTAAATTTTCTGTTACCATGGCAACGGGGGACGTCTCAAAATTGCCAAAAAACACTATTTTGCATTTTTGTTTGTTTCCATCAAAACTGATTTTAAAGTTCTCCAACTTCTTAATGAATTGAGAGAGAGTAAAAGGCTTTTTAGCGTCGGTTACTAGTTACACTAAGATCGACCTGAGGCCATTTTTAGCCTGTCACATGTCCAAAATTTTCTTGGCGATGATGGGGACTACCGCCACCCTTCAAACCCCCAAACAGAATGGGGCACATCCCCCTTCTGGCAACCCAATATAAGGGAAAAGGTTAAGAAATTTTCGAAATATCAAAAGATGTTTATATTAAAGAGACCAAACTTATGATTGAGCTCAACATTCTAGAGGCATTCAACATTCAAAATACAATTATTGTATGGTTTATACAATCATATAACATTTTTTTATTTCATAAACATCTTTTATCTTACTGTTATATTTCTTAAAAGACGGTATAAAGCATTTTAGCCCAGACAGAAAAAAGGAACACAATGTTTTACTGTTTTAATCATAACCACCGATACACATAAACACAATCACAAACAGGAAATAAATATCTTGAAGCCAAATCAGACTTAAACGTATGTGAAAGATCCACCGTTTTAAGGACTTTAAAAGTTGTCCACAAATACAGAACAAATGATATGGCATTCATCAACCATGAAATAAAATGTTTTCCGAGAGACAAAAATGTTGGCAAAACGTGTTCGAATGTTTGCAGCTTAAAGCCTGTAATCCAGACTAAGAGTATGAACTAATAAGAAAGCACAAGAAGAGTATGAATTAGATGCCTTATAGTCGATACGAAATAGAAATAATAAGTAGTATGTCCTAGAATTACTAGTCAGTAAACATTACATATGACCAGTCTACCTTAAGTGATTTACAACAAGGAACCTGACAGAACAAAGATGGACAACTTAAATCTGGCTTTGAAACCAAACATCATTACAATTTTTACTTCTGGTGCCGTGTAGGGTTCAATATCTTCAAACAACTTAAGAATACCCTTATCAAATCGAAATGCCGTTTCAGTCTGTTTTTGTAATGTGATGTGTCACTCAAAGGAATATGTCCTAATGTAAAGTAGTGATGCGTTAACAAGTATGTGTATGAGAGGCGTTTTTAAGACGTCCTTTTAAAAACGAAATCGAATTAAGTTTATTCATGCTTTGACAAAGATTGAAAAGAAAGTTTCTTCAATAAACTGGTTAATGAGTAAACTATCATAATAAATTACCAATTGTGAGAGACAAATTGTATATTTTTGTAACTTTCTTAAATAAATCATAAAAGGCAATCAGCTGCACCTCCAGGCCAACCAAGTTCCAAAATATTTATATGTCAGATAATTATGATTATTTGTCGCTTTTAAGAAAGACATTAATTGTTTAAGTTAATTGCATTTTTTTCTTTAAAATAAATTGTGTTGTGTTTTAAGTAGGTTTTAAGAATTTTGAAAAGAATTATGTATTTGCAATACAACCTGAGTCGTAATATTAATTGCGACAATAAAGTCAGGGACAAAAAGCATATGAAAAACGTATAAGAAATGTGTATCGATATTGTAAATGGAAAAATAAACAAATGATAAATGATCTCGGACAGCTAGACCCATTTCATCATTTTCACTTTTGAGCATCTATGTAAGGTATATGATTAAACAATGAATGTCAGAAATAAACAGCACTTCACTTTGTTTTAATGTTTCAAACAACCCTTGTCAAACATACAAAAAGAAACACGTATTATTAAGAAAAACGTTTTGAATGTATATCCTGTAGTAGTATTGAGAAAGAACATGATTTACTGCTTTGTTATTTATGTGTTTAGAAATACTTAAAAAAAATTAGTAATGCAAAACAAACTTTGCCATGATTCATGTTTTAAATGTACCTAACATGTGAGCGCTATCTAGAAATAATAACTAAAGTGCATTAGCCACGCTGAAGTTGCATAACAGTTACGATCGTATATGACGATTTGGTAAAATACTGTATAAAATGGTGACTGTATAAAATTGAATGTCACTTATAAATTCAAATACAGAGCTATAAGAGTTTGTTTTGTTTTTATGTTTTAAGGGTAAACGAATCAAAACTATACGAACAAGAGCTGACTGTGTCAATGTTAATGTAAGATTAATTTTCTTGTAACTTGCACTTACTTTAATAACTAAAAATCCTAAAAGGAGACTGACTGCTTCGAGAGTTATTTCCCCTCCGTCTTTCTTACTTCAAAATTGAATATTTAATTTACAATCGATATCCTCAATATAAGAAAACTGTACTAAGAAAACATTAATTTTTATGATTAACAATCAAAGAAGATTCCTTTATTTAAAGTTGATCACATTTGTGACCCAGACGCAATGACAATTTATTTGCAAATGATATATGGCGAGTTGAAAACAAAAAATTCAATTATGCGCGTTACGGAGCAAGCGATTAAAACAGAAATATCCAAAAATATAAGTGTGACTGTAAGTGAATAAGGATAATCAACGTTATTGCTGTATTTATATTTAGATGTCTGCATTAAGTTGTTTCATTACAATTTGATTGATTTAACTCGCATCACAGAATATAATTTGTTAGAATTTGAAACTTTGAAACTTGCTGAGTATCATGACACGGCAAAAATAATGCTACCAAGATAACATTATTAAAATCAACAGAGATTCCTTCGAAGGCCGCCATTATGTTGAAACAACAAAGCAGCTTTTTATTTCATTATCTGCATTTACATCGGTTATCACTATGTATACCAATTTTCAATAGATCACACTAGACCACTGATTAGACAAACATTAGAATATTATTCCTGCTAACTTTATGTTTTTTCACAATAACTATGAATAAGCCATAAAGTCTAGTATCCGATAGTTTAGTAACAAAATACATTGTTGAATGACCAAAAATGAACTTGCCTTTACACAATGTAACAATGCAACAAAGTAAATATTGTTTGCAGGCTCGGTTTGATTGAGCCTGTTCATGGACGGTATTGAGAAGTGCAAGTTACCGTCCACGCCCCCTAGCACCGGGTTAAGCAGAATTCAACATTTAAACATGAAATAGTAAAATTTTGAATTTAGAAACATCCGCAGATGTATAAAGTCTAGTATTCGATAGTTAGTGACAAAATACATTGTTGAATGACCAAAAATGAACTTGCCTTTATACAATGTAACAATGCAACAAAGTAAATATTGTTTTCCATATTTGTATAAGATATCATTCTGATATGCAATTAACATTTCTAGCTATGTTGCATAACCACATATTTGTTTCTTTTAAATGAAATTAAAATAATTATTATAATAATTACACCAGAACCTCTGTTATCATAACTTTGGCTCAATGTTGTTTTTGACCTGCTGACACATTTCTTCGGCTGTGTCAAGTACTGGGTGTTAGAGGACTTGGACGAATTAACATATTGGCAGTTGATATTTGCTTGTTTGACAAAACAGCTCGTCAGCATTTGTATTTAGAAATGTAATCTCTGGACTTTCGTTTAACATCAAGGTTTTTCTACCTGCTTTAAACTGCTTTTATTTATATATTTTGTCATCAGCTTATCACATTATTATGTTCTACTGGGTTTCTACTATGTGATAACTTCATTGTTTTGCTGTTAGTCCCCATTATATTAATTTTGACAACATTTTTGAATAGAAAAATATTAATTATTTCGAATTACTTTACGACAATACCTGAAACTTCAAAAGAATGAAACTTCAATGAAAGTTATTCTCCATTATACACATATGTGTACGTTCATTCCTTCAAACAAACAACTTTGAGTTCTTAATATATGATACTGAAATGGTTTTTCTGGCAAACATACTTTTTGTTTCTATGTATAACAAACCCCTGAAATGATATACAAAGACAATAGTGCATAGCAACAAGACATTACAATGAATTTAAGTTTTCCCCAAATAAGATGTGATAATTATTTAAAAAGATACAGACGAGCTAAATCAATTTGTTCGTAGACACATTTGCAAATGATTAAACACCTTACACTGCCTAAAAGTGCAACACGATATGCAAATATGGTAAATCATTGCTTGTTGTTTCGAATTTATACATAATATAGCATACTAATCAAACTGTAGACTGTATTATAACTACTGTCCCGGGAACAATTAACAGCAATAAATACTTTAATTATTCGTCATTGAGAGGCTGCAAGATATTCCTTTTATAAGTATTTCTGAGCATTTCGAGTTTGATTAAAGCTTATTCGTAAATTCATAAAAAAATTGACATTCATGAGAAATGTTATTCTAAAAAGGAAATACAAAGAATAGTTACCTTAAGAAAAATGACCGGGGAAATAAATGTTTTCATAAATTTCTTAGCTACATAATTATGTTAAGATGAAGTGAGTGTCACAGTTATCACACGCATTTTTCCAGTATGATTTCCTAAACATTAAATACAAGCAAACGTAATAATACCTTATTCAGCGTTTTAGAAATAAACGGATATCATGTAATGCCTACATACTCAGATGCATGGAATTGAAGATGGTGTAGGACAGTATTAAAGGTTCAAAGTCTGTTATAATAATATAATAACACGAAAAAAAAACGAAAAAAAAAAAAACCATTTCCATTAAAACAGCCAGACGGAAAACTATTCTCGATTGAACAACCTTGATCACTGCATACCTCGAGAGAATATGTTCAGAATTACAGAGTTACCTCTGTTGTAACATAGACGTATAATCAGGATTCTCAGATTTGTTTGTTTGACGCTTGTTTCCAAAATTATTTCCTTTTTTATGTAATAAACAGACATGTTAATATCTATAATCTAATTATAAAATCTTTCGGCTATTTGTGCCTAGAGAAGTATTGCTCAGTATCAGAAAACCAATTACAATTAGAAGTCTCTTGTAATACTATGTTTGATTTGTTAAAATGATGTTTATTTCCTTTCAAATTTTATTGACAACATACCTTTTTTTTTCTTATCGCACAGATTGGTTTATTCCAGAGCGTAATATAATTTTGTTTTTTCTTTTTAATGCACATTTATTAGGTAACAGAAACAATAACAAACCTCAGATGCAAACTGCTATATACAATTGTATTGCATAATCTATTCAAAGTTGCCAGTTGTGCTTTTGTCAACTGCTGTTTTATTGATTTTAGATTTCAAAGTTAAATTCCAGAAATACAGTTCCTATACTTAATCAACTTGTTTAAGAAAGAACCGATACTAAGAAAAAAGTATATTAAAGAATTAAAACAACAACAGCAACAAAACAAACAGAAACGCACGAAACATGACCAGTTATCCACTTTACAAGCAAATGTTAATAAAACTATATATTGTGTACCTTTAACCAATATTTTAGTTTTACCCGCGGGAAAATCGGCACTTTTATTGATGTTTTGTTCAGATAAGGTTGTTAAGATAGAAAGTGGATGAAAGCTGCATATTAAGAACAAAACACATGAAATAAGCGATCCTTATCAAATAAAGTTATCAATTACATTAATGTCATGATTTTTAAGCAAGATTATATGACACCATTTTACTGATAGAGCGCAATAAAGCAGAGTATTTTTTACAAACTTTATTAAGCCAGTAAAATATACCTTTTGATTAGAATAACAATTCAAATTGATATATTTTGTCCTTTATATTAGATTCAGCCCTGTTTAACTTAATGTCAGTTTAGTAACAGGGACAAATATACGCACATTTTGTGTAACTTAGAATAAAATAAATGGATATAATTGTAATGTGAGATAGCTATCAAACGGACATTCACATTTCTTTCTTAATTTTAAGTTTGCATCATCTATTATTTCTCTCGAAAGGATAACTTTAAAAATACAAGTTATTACTTGAATGTGTTGTATAATGAGACAATAACTTGTTGATCCTTTTATGTTTCATTTTAACAGTTCTTTGTAAGGCTGTTTAAACTACCTTCAAAGTGTTTGAACACATATAAAGCCCGACAATCTGTCGACAAATAATTTATACTTACACAAGCTATTTCTAATTTACTTCATGGAATATCAATATGCGGAAGAGAATAATTAGAATTACGTCTCCAAGCCTGAAACGTTTTGTTAAAAATAGCTTTGTAATTGAAAACTTTGAATTGACATTCATAGTGATCAAATTATGTAACATTTTGCATTTCAATCAACCGATATTTCCGTGTGTGTGGTGAAACTATCCATTGGCAAACAATTGAGTTGTGAAGTATTAACATGCGTTTTTGAAGTTATTTGCATGCAGTCATTTCCTCAAATAGTTTCGATTTGATTGTAAAACAATTTAAAGTCGACAAGAACATGCAACACAAACTAGATGTTCTTTTTGTTAAGGATGAAACACTAAGATAATATTTATTATGTTTCTGAGATAATTATTCTGTTATAAGTATTATTGTAAATTTCAGTGATATCAAATCTAGTATAGTTAAGGAAGTGTCAATCTTTTTAATCGTTTTAAGATAACTAACCTTCGACACCTGAGTGGTTTAAGCCGTTGATCAGCACCGTTGAATCTCGCTTCTCGCGAACAAATGTTGATTCTCTTCAGTGAGAAAGCTATCAAGCTTTAAGTCGGTGGTTCTATTCAGCTATTCGTTCCCGAAATAATGAAAGCAGGGAAACTTAGGCCTCCCCACTTGTACAATCGCCGTATGACCTTCGTAGCGCTGTTGGGTCAATCAGCACACTACCTGTTTGATTTTTACTGTATAAGGGGAGCAATATCCGAAATATAAAATTAGTCAAATGTCTTTTTTTCCCATAAATTAAATGTATATTGTGTTTGTTTTCCTTGATAACATACAATGAAATAGCTTACGTAATAGCCTTTTACAAAAAATAAAGTTTTTATTCATTTTTAAAGCTGTGTTTTATTTGATTAAAACAATCTGTTGTTATTGTTAACATGATTTAAACTCTAGAATCATTAACATCCACTTATGGGAACAAATGAAAACGAAATTCCCTTGTAAATATTTTTATCCATGAATCCCATTAAGTGGTAAGAACTCTATTCAAATTAGTCATATATTTTATTTTCCTCCGATTCATTTTTTTCTAACTAAGGTGTTCTCAATCTGTTGATGTTATAGTTGTTCGTTAAAGTTAAAAAATTAACAAGTTCCTATATTTATATAATATGACTGAAACTTCTCAATATTTTAATTATTTGTTACAGTTGATTATCCTGTAATAAGTTGATGATTTTTTCTATATTGCAGATAACTTAAAAGATAAGTTGTTAATTCGAAGAAAGTTATTTTCTTAAAAACACAAAACGGCTTGTTCTATTCGTCCAATATACATCAAACTTTTTAACAACAGATAATTATATGTTTTCAACTTCTAAATGCAGAAATTATCTAAGACATGACTATTGTTATGTTGTTTTTTGATCTGCATTTCGGGTCTAGTAAATTGGTTTGGGTGTTAATTGGAATGGAAAAAATAATAAATGAGTATTTTGTATGGAAGTCAAATCCTACTTTTTTCAAATATTGCTACCTTAACGACAAATAACTGAACATTTAACGCTAATTTCTTGAGTATTTAAACATGAAACATGTCCTAAAATCATTTTTTTTAACATTATTGAACTCTTGTTTGTCATTTCTCAGGAATTAACGTGGATGGAAGTAATGGTTTGTTGCCACAATTATCACAGCTATAAATCATTCATATCGATAATCCAATTGTCCTAGTTTTTTAAGGTCATGGTCCTCTGTGTTAATTAAGAAGAAGAAAAATGTTCATATGCGTGCTCTTGACTATAGTCATCAATTTCTTTAAACGATATAATTACAACAGAAACACGCACACATAGAGAAAGAAAAATCCAAAAGAGGGAATATTAACGTTCATATATTGTTTTGTTTGAGCTCAACTGTTCTGAATACAAACTTGCATCATGATAAAACACATCAACCATACAAATTTCAGTTCATTTTTTAATGTGCATTAAATTGCATTTGTTCACAACTTAAAGATCCTGTAACACAAAGTTTATGGTTTTATATCATAAATATGATGCTCAAATTAAGATTTGTTAATATTGTAAGTTCCAAAAAGCATTATTTATAAAGATATTACCAAATTTAAAATTTCATGTAAATAAAGAGAAGTGGATAAAAATTTATATTAAGTCTAAGTTAAATTTTTCAAAAGAGATGAATGCATATATTCAAATAATTACATATAATGTGCACAAATATGTGCAGTACATGTTTTACATATTTTGCGATGTTTGAAAGTTGTTTTAAAAGCATAATTATATACATATATAAAATTTCACTTAAGTGTGGTATAGAACCTCAATTATAATATACAGGATCTTTAATACATTAAATAATTGCATTTATTTACCATGTACAAGTGCATAGAGTTGATGGTACCGTTGTTAAAAACAGGGCTTTTACACTCATTATATTCTCTTGAAAAATTCAATATATTCAACGAAAACACCAGTGTATCCTGAAATGCCGTGATTGTATCCAGGTTTAATAAAAATCTTGTCATACTGTTATGTTATTGCAATGAAAATCATTCAGAAATTGTGCTGAACTTAATATACGTAATCAAAATTGTGTCCGGTCATATGACAACGTTTCTTAGCAATTAAACCAGGAAACACTCTAATATAAGATTAAAACAGTAAATATAGCATACGAAAACCTATGAAAATGTGCATAAATAATTCGGACAGTATAGGAGAGGTGTATCTATATTGTGAAATGACAATAGCTGATCAATCATCTGTATACAGCCAGAGTCGATTTATAATAGCTGACATTTTCAATACAAGGCTTTTGAAAAATCTATGTAAGATTTACGGTTAAACACAATAAATGTCAAATATACATAGCAGTGCACTTTGTTTACAATTTTCAAAAAAATCTCTTGTCTGATTTAAGTAACTGTTTTTATCTATAACCGTAAAAGCACAGCACTTATGCAAAGAGAAGGAAGTTGTATATGATTTGCTTTTTGTTTTTAATCTAAAAAAAATACATTATCGCAATACAACCTGTACAATTTATGTTCATATAGATATTATTTAAATGGCAGTCTTATTATTTTCTGGGCTAGCAATAATAATAGTACCCTTTGTTTTGTCATGAAACGCTGTATGCAACCATTTTCATAATCATCAACAAGGTGTTCTTATTGAAGATCAGTGTGTAAAAAAGCCAACCGTCTAGGAAATAAACGGCAATTAAAAAAACACCATGATTTGATCTGTAGGCTCATACAGTTAGTCTCGTCTTAAAAGGTTCAAATCTGATGATTGTATACCGATGAGAACTGTTATATTGATATCCAGACATTTCACTGCCTTGCCAATTTCTGGAAGTATAAAGAATCGCTTTTTACATACCTCTGTTTCAAATCAACGTGGTACTTATTTCATTCATTATGCCATTAAAATGACAGATATAATATTATAGTTTAAATATTATTAAGGAAAGCATAACTAGGTAAAGATACCTAAAAATGTAAATGCAGTATATGTAGTTCAAATCATTTTCAGTATTACAAAAAAATGTAAGGTTTATTTGATCAATACAGAAATGCTAACGATTTTATTAAAGTTATAATTTATATAATGGCATTGTTTGAAGCAAATTGCTGAGGTTGGGTGTATTGATGTTGGGAATCTTCTGCAAATAGTTATAAAATATCATAGATTAGTAATAGCAAACGATACCACACATTTTGAATGTCCTAAAATAGAAGCGTGTACTATAAACAGTATATGATACAGATTTAGTGGGTAAATAAGATCAGTGTCACAGGATGCTTAAAATTTAAATAGATATAAAAGATATGTACATAGTACATGTCAAGATAAAAAACGGTTATCTTACCTTGATAATGAAAATTTGGAACTCTTCTAAAAGAACGTTACATGATTGTAAACACACGTAATCGTATCAATTGTTCATAAACTCCAGACACCCTGAGCAGACGAATTTTTAGTTACGTCCTGATTTCGATGAAAAAACTTTACCTCATGTTTTTATTCACGCTAAGTAAATAAGAAAACTACTCTTTAGCAAAGAATGATTTACCTTGTAATGATATGTCGCACATGCAAGTGTTAAAATTTGATCAATAATACTACAATGTAAACCTAACATAAGGTTATTTCAAAATCAATTTGAAACTAAGTTCAGATGGTTTAATGTCGTTTATGCAAACATGTATATGTTTTGAAGGGGTAAAGTAAAATATCTTAATATTGTTCTTACATTATGTACAAGATTTATGTAAATTTTGAATTGTAAAAATGTAAAAAAGGGAAAGCAGGTGAAGAGAAAACTTTAAGTATGTCAACTATACAACGTGTGAGCTATATATACAAAATTTGGTTTTCCACTTTCGGTTTAGGAAAAAAGCAATTTCCAATATTTCGGAATCAAGTTTCTCTTTTAAAAAGAGAACAGGTCTTTGTTATAATTAAACGGATTTCTTAAAATCGTAACTGACATTTACAGTTAAATTTCATACAGATGTTTATGTATTTTCAAAAATAAGTAAATAAACAAAATGACAGATAATGCTACAGGGATTGATGCAGGGTCAAGTCGAGATGACCATGTAGATGCCGACAATATTACGATTGATTGTGTAAGTAACAATACTGTATACATATATGTATGAAGTTTCAGGTCATCATTTTGCTTAAAATGTAACGTTTTGTTATTGTTATGATTTTCGGTGATATTCAAAAGAAGGTAATAATGCTCAACAGCTAGTATATATAATAAACATAATTAAAATGTTATTGTTCTATCATAGCTCATCTTCTATAAAAAAAAAAGTTATTTTTAAAATAGTTTTGAAGTATACGGTTTAGACTTATTCCTGAAATTGAATGCAAGATCGATCAAAATAGCATATAATTGATTGTGCACCCCTGATAGCTGATTAATTTTTTTACTGCTATGAGAGGGATTTTATATATAGTCTATCTAGGCTTCACATCAGGAAATAATACATGCATTTAATAACATTTCCCGCTACCTATATCCTTAACGTATATAAACCTTATTTCGATAAAATGGTAAATAAGATATTCCAAGTGAGCTTAAATTGAATAAGACTATCTCTTCAGACGTTATTACATCCTTTTTAGATTTAACCATTTCTAACATTAAAAAAACTGTAGTAACTAAAATCTACGATAAAAGAGATGATTTTAATTTTAATAAAATTAATGTCAACTATCCACATTAAGGTGGAGTTGTACCTCATGGGGTATATATTTCTCCAAATAATTATATATGCTAGGGCGTGCTGTAGTGTTGATGATTTTAATGAACGCATTTTATAATGTTTCCCAAAAATTTCGGGGCAGCATATAGTCGCCGAGTTGTCCGTTCGTCCGTCAGACAGTCCGTACGTACGTCCCGAATTCGTGTCCGGCCCATAACTTTGTTATTTGAAGTCGGATTTTACAACTATTTCACAGAAATGATCACCATATTGAGGCGACGTGTCGTGCGAAGCAATTGGGTCACTACCTTGAAGGTCAAGGTCACAGCATGACCTTGAAGCAAAATCGTGTCCAGCGCGTAACTTCGTTATTTGTAGTCGGATTTCATAACTATTTCACAGAAATGATAACCATATTAAGACGATGTGTCGCGCGCAACATTAGGGTCGCCACCTTGAAGGTCAAGGTCACAGCATGACTTTATAAGAAGTCGGATTTTACAACTATTTCACAGAAATGATCACCATATTGAGACGACGTGTAGCGCGTAACATTTAGGTCGCTACCTTGAAGGTCAAGGACTCAGCATGACCTTGAAGCAAAATGGTGTTCGGCCTATAACTTTGTTATTTGAAATCGGATTTTACAACTATTTCACAGAAATAATCAACATATTGAGGCGACCTGTCGCGCGCAAGTCTCATTAAGTAGATGTGCGGTGCAAAGAACAGTAGATCTGCATTGCCTTAGTTTGGAATTATCACACTTTGAACTTTGTCTAGGACATACCTCTGAAACTACTTTACTGTGTCCAAAACCTAGTCGGGGAGCATCATCCGGTTTAACCGGCTCTTGTTTATTACTACCACGCTTCTTAAACAAAATAGATAAATACAGAATCCCTAAGGCTATTGCTATCATAAATTGCATAAATATAAGTTTTACAATCGTAATTCAGATTTAGTTTTAAAATTTAATTGTAAATTTAAATTGAAAACTCTTTTAGGTATTAGCAAACCTATGGTGTTGTAGTTTACACACTTCATAGGAGCATGGGTCATAGTATTGTTTCTGCTATCTTCACTAAAATTATCAAACGGTTTATTAAGGAGGTTATGATCCGATTTTTTTTAAGCATACCGCATGCTTGGTCTTCAACCATTTTACAGATGGAAGCTACGCTTTCCTCTTTTAATTACATCTGACGGACTAAGTGGGATACTCTATGATGGACAGCTTTGAAAGCCCTTTCGGACTTAATTGTCTTAATGTTCGTCTTCTGTCTTGCTACGTCGGGCCCTTCTAGGTGATTTTCTTGATGCTCTGCCTTCCTTTAAGGCACCGAGTACTTTGCTTATGATCATTTTAAACGAATTTACACAATCATTTATGTGGTTTATTTATTTCATCTAATGCAACCATGACCATTCTTAGCATTTCACTTAGCGGGGATTAATTTCATTTACAATTTCGTGTCATTTAGGAACTTTTTGGGGCTAAGAGTAAGGTTTGGCGCGCCTAAAATAATATATTATGATAAACAAGATCAACAAGGAAATGCGGCGTTCAATGAACGCAAGCCCCACACAACAAAACCGGGTTTACCCCTCTGTTTTCCTTCACGTGTTTTTCATGTCTGTATTGTAGCTTGTTTTGAATGTTTACATGTTTTGTGATGTCTGTCTTGTTGGATTGTATTTGGCGGTAGGTATTTTCTTACCCCCCCCCCCCCTCTCCCATTTTTTTATATCCCCCTTTCACCTTTACAGCCCTTATCATGTAAGTCTCATATGGCCCTGATTTAGTTTTTTATTATTTCACGTTATACGTGCCCCTCTACTTTCGCCACCATTGTGGTCACTTCTGGTTTGGGTTTAGTGCCTTCTGGGTGCCTTACTTGGATGTGTCGGTGGCTGCGTCCTCTGAACGTTTTTTATTTTTTGAATAATCCAGTTACAAATCATGTTTGAATGCTAAATTATGTTCGGTTTAGATATCGTCATCTGTGTGATAATATACGTCTGAAACTATAATATACTTGATGATCAATTTGCAAATGGCCTTCACGAACGTGTATGATATCGGACCATCTTACACATTATAACAAACTGCGCAATGAGAGTAGAATACTGTACATTTAAACAAATTGATTTCAAGTCAGTTGCGTGTATATCATAATAATGGCTAATCTCAACACAAAAATCCTTGGTAAACAAGTGTAGTATTGACAGTTTTTGTAAATACATACTAATTCACAGTGCGATATGAAATATATTAATATGATTAAACAGTTATATTTATTTGGAACAGGATAAAGAAATCACTCCCCGTTTAGTAATAGCCATCAAATTTGGGACATATGCTTGTAGTTATGCCTTGCAATGGAGATCCGACTATGAAAACGCAAACTGCATCGAAAGCATCAAGGTTCCAACACATTGTTCATCATTCGGATTTTGTACAAGAAAGACGCCTTCTTATTTACTACTTAAACCTGATAAAAGCATTGCCGAGTTTGGGTACAAAGCTGATTTTCAATTCAGCAAAAATGAGTCACTTCCTGAGAGAAAGAGACCAAAAGACTGGAAGGACTGGTATTTCTTTCGCTTTTTCAAGATGCGACTCTACACTGGGGAGGTATGAATATATATCTGACTAGTGAACAATAAAAATAGAAAATAATTAACGAAAAGCATGTTACAAAAGATAATTTGTATCATTTTGATAATAAGATAAATTTGGGAAAAAAGGTAAACCCACACGGAAGCAGTGAAACAAACTTTTCCGATTTTCAATCTTAAACCGATCGGTGCATCATAAATATTGCACACATGTTTTGATTGAGACTGTTCCGTCAAGCTGTATCCCTGTCCAAAATTTGATTAAATCTCTTAGATTTAGTAGATTTAGAACAAATTGTTCTCAAAAATGACTGCCTTAGATATTTAACTTCCGTAAGGATTAATTCCATTTGATTGTTAGCTTCTTTTGTTCAATGTCAGTTTGTGTTCCTGTGCAGGAACTCACAGTAGATACTACGATGGAAGCCGCAAATGACAAACATTTACCAGCAGTTGAAGTACTGGCAAAAACAATAGAGTACCTGAAGAATGAAACAATAAATAAACTACGAGAAGACGGTTGTGTATATCCAGAAGATGTAACGAAATGGGTGATAACTGTTCCTGCTATTTGGAATGACTCAGCTAAACATGTGATGCATGAGGCGGCAGAAAAAGTAATAATCTAAGGGCTTGAACATGAATCAGAATAAAATCTGCTGCATATGTTTTATCTTACTGTATTATTCATATGATGTTTATAATGAAGTTATGATCAAGTTAAATTGATTCAATTAAATAAATGTATTCATTTTTAATTAGCTTAAATAGATAGATAACTATTTCCATCTATTTACCAGGCTGGAATTAATGGGAGAAACTTGTCAATAGCTTTTGAGTCTGAATGTGCTGCTTTGTATTGTACGAAAGTTCCTCTTGAGAAAATCAAAAACGCCACTGGCAATAATGAAAGGACAGAATTTGCAGCTCCTGGTCAAACACTGATGATTGTTGACATGGGATGTAAGTTATATGGTTCATTTTTCATCGAATGACCTTTCATTTTGCAATGAGCTCGGGATCAATTGAATATGTGCATAGCATTGTGACACAGCATTTAAGTATCCTACAATGCGTCATGACGATCTCTCTTGTTTTTGTTTAAGAAATAATATATCCCAAACTGTGATTTTATCGCTCAATAACATCACTGTTTGGAGTTCGGATGCGAGGAATTATATCACGAGGGCGTAGCCCGAGTGATATAATGATGCGCATCCGAACGACAAACAGTGATGTTATCCAGTGATAAAATCACCGATTTGGATATATTATTTCGATTCTAACACGACATAAACAAAAAAATGCTGCCGTACCTGCTATTTTAAGCAAAATTGCGCCTGGTTTGTTTCCGTACTAATTGTCAGCGCGTCGGATTTTATAGTGGTTACGTCACATGTATAATGATTACGTCACATGTCTAAATATAGAGCGTCAAACAGTGACTCTATTGCATAATAACACACACTTTCGGTTCTTCTATGTTCAATAGGGAAAAATGCGGGTCGTGTTAAAATACGTTTTAGAGACATTATTTTATTCATAGAAATATACAAATCTCCCACATTTTGCTATGAAATAGTACATCTTTGTCAATTGTTACAAATGTTACACCTTTTTTCAGAATCGTCAATTATTGTACTGTGAGTGTTTTAAAAGACTGACTCTTGCTGTAATCTGTGATTTGTTTTTCTCTTAAATATTCTTTTGATCAAACCGTTTACGTATTATTAAATATAAACTATCATTTGGTCTTCCATTTACAAAATACAAAATTCTTTTTTGACTTCCAACTATACATGTATTATGTCAGTGTCAGTGTACGTGCAATTGTGTTTGTGTACATGTATGATTGAATGGCCTTGATTTATACTGAGGAAATCCGTTTATACAAATGACAACAAAAGCAAATAAAAAGCGTAGCGTCTCATTCACACCCTTGCACCGAACACAGCGTTCTTTATTCTTGTTTTTTATTAAAGATATTTGTATGGTCCTCATGTTTCATAACTGCATTATTTTTGTCCGATAATTCTACTTATCCAAATCATATCTAAATTGTAATTAAAATATGACTGTAAAACGTTTTTGTTTCATGTTTAAGGTGACACTGTTGATATAACAACGGTAAAAATAAATGAGGACAAGACAATTCAACAGGTTTACAAATCATGCGGAGGTCCTTGGGGTGGCAAAAAAATCAATGAAAAATTTGAGATGTTTTTGGTAGAATTGATTGGAGCAGAAACAGTCAGAGCATTTGTTGAAAAGCATGAAATTGACTACTACAATTTGCGAATGGATTTTGAAAGCAGAAAAAGAGAGGTATTACTGATATATATATATATAATACATATTATAATATTATAATCATTGGCTGTAGACATTAACATTAACATGAATTTTTTTTAGATGTATAAACTGCGTATTTGATGATGTTACTTAAAGTTTCAAAAACATAAAAAAACTTATCTTTGTTAGTCAAAGTAAGGAGAACACTGTCATCAAAAACTATTTTATTGCATGAAACAATTGTGATATTTTATGTTTATCTCCTTTCTTGACTATTGCTTGCTTTAACAGATGAAAGGGTCAGATGATCAAATACCAGTCAAACTCCCAGATTCACTCCGACAGTTATGGGAACGTGCAGAAGGTAAAGAAATCGATGATATTCTTGAAGAAAAGAAAGGTTTTGGAGAAATTGAATATATGACAGGGCGGTTATTCTTGGAAGCTAAAATAATCCATGTTTTTCCAAGAAATCATCGGTGGCTTACTTAAATACATAAATGAAGAGGTTTTATCAGAGATGTGCAATGTTTCAATTAACTCAATTATCTTGGTTGGTGGATTTGCTGAATCAAGTTATGTAATGCAATATATGAGAGAAAGTCTCCGATCTCACAATATTCCTGTAGTGAGGCCGCACTTACCAGAATTAGCCGTATTGAATGGTGCTGTTCTGTTCGGTCAGAATGAAAAGATTGTAAAGTCAATAATTTTGAGGCATTCTTATGGAATTGCAATGACAATGGAATTTGTTCCAAACAAACACAAGGAGGACGAGAAATATGAATTAGATAATATGATAATGGCAAACAATGTATTTAGAAAGCATGCCACTATCGGGCAAACTGTTCCAATTAATGAATGGATTTGTTCAAAGGAATATTACCCAGAAAATGAGAGAGACAGAAAAACTACTTTTTTTATTTTCACATCTGATTCCGTAGATCCTGTTCATACAACAGAAAAGGGTTGTAAATATATAGGCCAGGTTGTTGTAGATTTCGGATATAACAGTGATTCTACTATGAGGAAGGCAGTGAAATTGGAGTTCAAATTTGGGGCGACAGAGCTCAAAGTTAGAGCCGTTACTTCGACCTCCAGCAAACAACACGTCAGCTATTTTAAATTACAATGAACCCTATCCCTTACTTGACTCATTAGAATGTTATTATTACATTAGTTTTCAACCAAATTGAACGAAGAGACGGTCTTTTTTAACTGAAGAACTATAAAAACGAAAAGAGTAAGCATATAATTGTTGTAGGTGCATGTTTGTAGTATTTTTGGTTCCTTCTATTCGAACCTTTTCTAGTTTGGTGTTTCCAGTATTCGTACTTCTTGAATACTATAAAATGACCCTTTTGATATGGTACCTGCTTTTAAAAATTTGTCTTTTGACGTTTTCTTTGTCATATGCAGATGCAGGCTTCATAACCTCTGATACCCTTTCAAAATTCCATTTTGTTTAGTTCCGCCCATTGTTTTCTCGTTTGGGGCACCTGCATTCTTTAACTTGGTGACCACACGCCATTTTACATGGAATGACCGTGTCAAGTTGAAGCTTCCATGATAACCGTCGTATGAACACATGTGGATGTTTCTAAATTCAAAATGTCACCATTTTCATGTTTAAATGTTGCATTCTGCTTAAGTCTGTAGTAGGGCTACCTTGCACTTTCCAGTACCGTCCATGAACAGAATCAACCGAACCGAGCCTGCAGTAGTTTTCAATTTTGTCCTTTTGGAAGTTCTTAAGGGATTCTGCCTTTCTCTATGCATACAATACAACAGTTTGCATACTGTTTAAACCTGTCAAACTGACATGATCATATCAAACATACAATTCATAAACAACCATTGGAAACATTTTATTTTTATGATTAATTGAATGTTGTGATTGTGTATGATTTGACTTGCACAGTAAAAAGTCAAAATACATGTATTTACGGAAGAAAAGCAACAATTGATAAATTTTATAATCATTTATATTTTATTTTCGATTGAATGAATTCTTTGTAATTAGTATGGTACAATTTATTCTCCTTTTGGTAAGGTTTTACGTCGCACCAACGCAGTAGTTTTTACATGGCGTCCATTATTGAGGCAAGAAGGGTGATTAAATTTATCTCTTTAATTATTTTCTCAACTGAATATGAATAAAAAAGACGGACACTCGTCCGGTTTGCATGTCTTTTTGGAGTTATTGTAAACAAAATTTGGCAAATCTTCTGATGAAATATACAAAAGTCAAACAGTCTTCTTTCAGCTTTTATGCCACCGCAGCATCTGCGATGCGGTGGCATATAGCGATTCGCCTGTGTGTGTGTTTGTATGTATGTATGTATGTTTGTGTGTTCTATAGATTATATAGTGAACTTAAAAAACTTCTTGTGAAAAACCAATATTATAGTTCAATTTCAACCAAACTTGGCAAGATTGATCCTTGGGTAAAGGGTTTCCAAAGTTGTTCAAAGAATTTCATTCCATGCAGAAAGCTGGTTGCCATGGCAACCAAAAGGAATAATAAGAAGAAATTTAAAAATCTTGTAAAGACCAACAAGGCCTAGAGCATATATCTTATAAAAACTTAAAAAACCTTCTTGTCTGAAGGTACAAGGCTTATAGCTTTGATATTTGGTATATGATATCATCTATAGGTACTTTATCAAAGTTTTTAAAATTATGCCTCTAGTGTCAAAATTAGCCCCGCCCCGGGTCATAGGTTTCCTTTGATGTATATAGTAGAATCTTGAAAACAATCATCTTCTCGAAATTGACAAAGACTAGAGGTTAGATATTTTGCATGATACATAGTGTAATGAACCTCTACCAAGATTGTTCAAATTATAGCCCTGGGGTCAAAATTGGCCCCGCCCCGGGGGTCATTGATTTTCACTATGTACATATAGTAAAAAAATAAAAAAATCTTATTGTCTGAAGGTACAAGGTTTAGAACTTTGATATTTGGTATATGATATCTTCAATAGGTACTCTACCAAAGTTGCCTTTAGTGTCAAAATTAGCCCCGCCCCGGGGGCCATAGGTTTTCCTTAATATATGTATATAGTAAAAAGTTTAAAAAATCATCTTCTCTAAATTGACATATGCAAAAGGTTAGATATTTTGCATGAAACATTGTGTAGTAAACCTCTAGCAAAACTGTTCAAATTATAGCCCTGGGGTCATAATTGGCCCCACCCGGGGGGGGGGGGTCATTGATTTTCAGTCACTATGTACATATAGTAAAAAAATTTAAACCATGTGCACAGATTAAGATGTAAAGTGAACTTTGATATCAGCTGGCCTTACTGTGTTATACTTTGATGTACAGTCATGGAATTTGGCCCATGTGTAATATGACCTTCACCACCAAATTCACTAGACTTAACTGCATTGATAGATTCCTACTTTGATCTTTTATTTAAATAACAATAGATTTAACCACTAATCTGATAATAAGAATTAGATAGGTCAGTGATCTATGCATTATGGCAATCTTCAATTGTATAGAAACAAAAAAAAATCTGTTCCTACATTACTATTTTGTGTTGTACATGTATAAATGCGGTGGTATAGCATTTTTCACAAATGCAATCTTGTTTAATTATATAATTACAGGAACGTAACTAAATATGATAATCATCATCAATTGAATTGTTTCTATGAACGGAATAAGTCGAATCTGAGATTATAATACATGTATATGCAAGCCTAAATATATAGATTCTTACGCTGCCATACTTTGTCGAAATAGACCTAGATCTATCAAACACAAAGTATGTGTGTACTATTGAGCTAATTTCAATTGCTTTGTAATAGAAAGCGCATCGAGACACTTGGCTGTCTGATTTGTACGAGGGGGCGTAGCACCCCCCCCCCCTTCCCAGAATATAAATCAAATTGCCAAGTGTGCATGTGTGTGTAATTTACCAATAACTTACTGATTAGTGAAAAACATGTATATTTCAATAAATGAATGTATTTGCTTTAACTTATTACATTTTATTATAATATGCATATATTAAACTTTAATCATACTGATGAGGATGTTTATGATCTACAATCCAATAGTCACGTGATCAGTAAGGGGTCCCAACACCCTTGGTGTTCAATATACAACGGCTTCCACTGGCAGTACATAATATTAAATACGATTTTGAGTGTGTGACATTCTGAGCAATTAACGCTCTCATCTGTGAAAAATATATTAAAGATACATTGATTTTTTATTACTATTACAAATCAAACTTACTAAAAAAATCCTACAAAAATATTCAAATAAATAATAAAAATAATCAAATTAACAAATTAAAAACGTACTGTTGTTATAATCAGCTACACTGCGCTGACTGCCTTGTCGGTAGTCACATATTTTGCTTATATATTATCATTCATGTGTGTTTACTTGGTTAAATATGAATATCTTTAACATAACGTTTATTTAGTCATTGAGAAAATTACAACTTAATTATAATAAACAAATATATAATTTTAATACTTTATATCAAATTTCAATTATAATACTATATAATGTACAGTAAAGTAATATCACAATGACAAATATACGGAACAAAATACTGTTATAAATTTAAGACTAAAACTATTCGTCATTGAGAGACAGCCAGTTATTTCTTTATCAAAAATTTCTGAATATTTCTAGTTTGATTAAAACTGATTCATATATTCATAAAATATGACATTCATGAGAAAAGATATTCTCAAATCACGACACAAAAAATAGTTAACTCAAGAAAATCATATTGAATAATGTCCGGGGAAATTCATGTTTAAATCAACTTTGAAAACATGTTTAACTTTTTTAGCCACATACTTATGTTATAATAAGATGAATTAAGCACCAAAGTTAACACATTCATTTTACCAATATGATTTTCTGACCATTAAATGGAAGCAAATTAATAAATTATTGTTAATTTGCATGTGCAAATTCCGGCATCCTTTGTTTTAGAAATAAACGGATATCTTTCAATGTATATATACTCTGACGCATACAATTAAAGATGGTGTAGGGTATTATTAAATGTTCATAGTATGTTATAATAACGCGATACAAAATCATTTTCATTAAAAAAAGCCAGACGAGAAAAAACATATAGATTGAAAAACTTTGATTCACTGCAGATCTCAAGAGATTATTCGCAGGATTACAGGAGTAGGTCTGTTGTAACATAGACGTATAATCAAGAGCAGCTAATTTGCTTGTTTTGACGTTTGATTCCCAAAAGTATATTCCCATTATATGTATAGACATGTTAATATCTATAATCTAGTTATAACATTTTTCGACTATTTGTGCCTGAAAAAGCATTGAATCAGAAAATAAATCACGATTATTTGTTTCATGTAATGTTATATTTGATTTGTTAAAAATCTGTTCATTTTCTGTAACCTATGTTTAACACACTAAATAATTTGTTCCAGAGCGTAATACAATGTTGTTTCGCCTTCTATGCTCATTCATTATGTACCAGAAACAATAACAAAAATATAAAATAACGTCACTCTGATTGATGCAAACTGCTATATAAATGATGTATTGCATAATTTATTCAATTTCCTTTACATACAAGTTGTTGTTTTGTTAGTCTTTAGATTTCAATATTAAATTCCACTAATCTAGCCAAATAAAGATAATTTGGTACGTACAATTCGTATACTTAATCAAATTGTTTAACAAAGAACATTCACTTAGAAAAAAATACGCAATTTATTATTTGTGTTGTATCATTAGATAACATCTTGTCGATATAATCCTTTCATGTTCCATTTAAGCAGTTATTTATTAGGTTGTTTATTAATAAATTAACTTCAAAATGTTTTAATATATAAAGTCAGACGATCTGCTGACGAATATTTCAAAATTGCAAGAGTTATTTATAAATTACTTCATGGAATATCAATATGCGGAAGAGAATGATCAGAATTACGTCTCCAAGCCTTTATCATTTAAAAAAAGCATTTTAATTGTCATTAAATGTTATCGAAAGTTGTTAAATTCTTTTTTATACCGATCAACCGATATTGCTGTGTGAGCGCTGAAACAAAGGAAAGGGCAAACAATTGTGTTGTAACGTATTGCTTAAACACCATAGCTGTTCCATGTTCACAGTCATCGTCTTAAATTTAGTTTCGATTTGATTGTAAAACGATCAAAAGGCGACAAAAAATAAATATGTAAAACAAACTGGTTGTCCTGTTGCCTAAGGATGACAAAATGAAATTATATTTATCATTTTAACCTTATTTGAAGTTTATTTTACAGTTGATAGTGCCTGAAAAAAATTGATGCAATTTTCTTTATTGCAGATAAGTAAACAATACATTGTTAATTCGAAGAAGGCTTTTTGTATAAATATTTTGAAGTATTTATACAAAACGGCTACCTTTTTTTATAATATACATAGTTTTACAGTTTTTTTAACAATAGATAATAAAACACTTCGATATGCAAAAATAATCTAAGACATGGCTATTTTCGTGTATTTTATCTGTATTGCGGGTAAAGTAAATAAATTTGATTGAGTATAAGGTTGTCTCTGACTATTTTTGCTCTGTCAGCAATTCGTATACAAAGAAAGAATGAGTATTTAGTATGGAAGTCAAATATTGATACATGTACCTTTACGACACATATAACACGTTTAGAGCTACTTGTTTGGGTATTTAAATATCTAAAATGGTCCAAATTCATTATTCAAACATAAATGTTACTATACACATTTCTAAAGAATGAAACATATGGATTTCTGAGGCACAATGTGCCTTTAAAACAAAATGATAGGCAGGAGGGTTGTCTAAACTGAATAAATGTAGAGATATGTTTACAAAATAACCACAGTCACAAATCATTCATATCGATAATCCATTGTTCGTATAAAAATTTCTTTTTAAGTTCACAGCCCTTTTTGATTATTAAAAAGAAGCAGAATGCTGGTATGCGTGACATTAAATGTTGTCGTTAATTCTGAAATGATATAATTAAAATGAAACACACCCAAATAGAGAAATGAAAATTCAAAAGAGGGAACATTAACGTTTATATGTTTTTTTTTTTTTGTTTTTTTTTTCTTTGTTATTTGAGCGTAAATATTCTGAATACAAACTTGCAACAGGATAAAGCACATCAACAATATGGGATTTAAACATTTACGTTGAAAATAGTGTGCTACTTTATGTATACAAAGTATAATTACGATAATTTCCAGAAATGTTTTCCCTTCCAACAATATTTTATTGCCGTCGAAATACCAAACGATATAAAAATGTAAGCATACACTCGTTATGTTGTCTTAAAAGATTCAATATATTCAGTATGAGCACTCGTGTATCCTTAAATCGAGTTGATTGACATGCCGTGATTGTATCCAGATTTAATTGCAATGCTGTCATACCCTGTTATTGTAATGTATATATAAAATACATGATTGTCACCCTTAACATGAACATTTTGAAACAAAGTATTCCAACAAAATGGAATATTTGATACATATACGTATATAGGATTTTACTGTACGGATTAAAAGAACTTCAAGGAAAAATGTCTTCGTTTAATGCCATGAAGTGTCAAAAAGTATGTTTTCTTTATGTTTAAACAATGATTGAAAAGAAAGAATTAATAAGAAACTGGTAAATGAGGAAACTGGCCGCGATAAATGTTTTTTATTTGTTTTTGTTGAAAAAAATCATTGCATATTATTGTTACTATCTAATGATGCATACATATAAAAGAAATAAAAGATGTTACAAGTAATCACTTTCTGTAAAATAATTCATTCTGTTATTTGCATCTATCCTAACACAAAGAAATACGCTGTAAATGCTGAACAATAGCATTTCGTTATATAAAAAATTTGAAAGGTCATATGGCAACGTATCTTAGCAATAAAACCTGAAACACTCTAATATACAATACGATAATAAAGGAGGGTGTTTAACCAATGAAAATGTGCATAACTTATCTGGAGAGTATAAGAAAGTTGTATCTATATTGTGAAATGTCAATAGCGGATCAATCATCTGTATACAGCCAGAGCCGATATATCATAGCTGACATTTTCAATTTTAGGCTTTTGAAAAATCTTTTTTAAACACAAAAAATGTCAAATATACATAGCAGTGCACTTTGTTTAAAAGTTTCAAAACATCTCTTGTCTGTCATAAGAAAAGCAACGTGTCTGATTTAAGAAACAGGTTTCAATCTATGACCGTATGTAACTTTATAAGCACTTATGCAAATAGTAGGACGTTGTATATGATTTGCTTTATGTAATTTATATCTAAAGAAAAAACAATATTTATATTATTGCAATACCAACTCTACAATTTATGTTCTTATGGATATCATGTTAATGGCTGCCTGATAATATTCTTGGCTACCGATATGTTATTCTAAGTACCGTTTGTTTTGTCAGGAAACGCTAGAATATGCAACCATTTTTTATAACAAAACATAAAGACAAAACCACCAATTAAAGATCAGTAACTAACATAGCCAGACTGTCTAGGAAATAAACAGCTAATAAAACGCCATGATTTGTTTATTTATAAATTTTTTTATTTCTTTTTCTAATTTCCAGACTATTAAATTAACGATACTTTAGTTTTGTACAAACTGTGTAATAACTAAGGTTCTGTTTAAGTACTAAAGTAATATCATTGACATATTTAATACACATTCTTTATGTCTGATCCATAACATATATCTAAAATAAATAAATAAACAGATAAATAATTAAATAAAAAAAGTAAAATAACAATGCAACAAACAATGAATAAAAACAACGAAGAGAATAGTAACATTTTTAATGTTTTTGGTTGTACTTTGTCAAAATTAGAAAGTCTATACATTCAAATAACGTGTGTGCAAAATTTCCGATCATGCGCTCACTCCGTTTCTCCAAATTAATCATTCTATTTGTGAAGTAAAAACCTTTGCAACTCTTTTCACTGAAATCAGACTAAAACTAATATTATTTATGTCCGATTTTATCCGTATATAGTATTTGCATATCGTTTTGTTTTGATCTATGTAAAGAAATCAAATTTTACGTTTTGTGGCTTTTGGTCAACTATGGAGTTCCTTTAAGTTGAAGTAAGTAAAAATATGATACTCTTGACTACAATTGTCATATGACTGTGATCTAAATTTCAATATCATGATAATAAAATACGATGATATCGAATTAAGTGTTTAGTAAAGAGTCAATCAAATATATAGTCAAGCAAACTGTGATTTGTTTTCGGTATCAATATAAAATTTAGCCAAATGAATGCATAAATATGATTTACTTTCTTGACAATATTTAGGAAAATGGTTTGCTATTTGCATTGTTTTCAATTGAAAAAGAAAAATTCACGTCATTATGGTTTTATAATAACTGCTGACCAAATTGCACTTAAATAAACTTATTTTCAAATTATGCTGTTACAATTTAGGCAACACCAAAAGAAATTAGCAATTACTTATTCCTCAAGTCTTACTTTCATCATTTCGTCGCCACATCAGCGTTGTTTGTGACGTGTGGAGGCCGTAAAAGTCGCCCCGTACATTCATTCAGAGAAATTAAGTTTCCGATCCTTAAAGATCGTCATCACGACATTATTGTTGTGTCTGTGGTACTCATTAGTTTTCACGTTTCGGCATTTTTCTATTTGGGTTGTTTCAATATTCCTACTTGAATAATGTTGAATCTGTCTTAGGATATATTGCCTTTTTACATTTGTCTTTTGACGTCTAACCTGTGATATACAGGCTTCATAACATCAGACCCCCTTTCTAAATTCCATTCTATTCAGTTCCTACCATAGTTTTCTCGTTTAGGGTACACACATTTTTTTTAACTGGGGACCATATGCCGCTTTGCATGGAATGGCACTACTAGGTCACATTGAACGTTCCGGGATATCCACCGTACGAACACATCTGCGGGTGTCTTTAAATTCAAAATTTCACCATTTTCATGTTTAAATGTTGAATACTGCTTCAGTCGGTGCTAGGGGACGCAGACGGTAGTTTGCACTCGACAGTACCATCGATGAACAGGCTCAATCAAACCGAGCCTGCAATATATTCAATTTTGTCTTGTTCAGCTTTCGTTAAGGATTCTTATTTTCTCTTTTGAAAAATAACTGACAAAATTAATACCAAATTCTCTGATGAATATTTCTATCCATCAATGCCAAAATGGCACATACTCTCTACAAATAAGGTCTTCAAATTTGTATTCCCTAGATATTTTATATCGAATGAGCTGCCAGTCAAATGATATTATATCTATCAAAGACGTCAACCAGACAAGTTTGTATATTAATAGAATGAGGCTGACTTTTCTTGTCATATTCGGATCACATGTTATGGTAAATTGATACCAGAGTTACATGTAGTTGGTGAGATTAACTGTATTGCAGATATTTTCATTTTTTAATGTTAAAAAGTTTATTGATTATAGTTGTAAAGCAAAATTAATTGATGCTACAATAAACAGAATGTTTTGTTACTGAAGGTTAGGATGTTTTAAACCCCGAACCAGAAATAAATATGTATACTGTACAAATGTCTACTTTTCCTGACATTGTTATTAAAAATATGTCAACTTGATTGTTAAAAGTTGTATAAAGTTGCCCTTAAATACATACACAATTCATAAGCTTTTTTCGATAAATGTTGCCCACAGAAAGCATTAGATGTTCAATGACAAAGTAAATCATATTTAGTATTTGTAGGAACCGTCAATCTATTAAATTATCTTAGTAACCGTTTGGCAAATCGTCGGTATCATCGGGTGTAAAAACGAAAATATTGAATTAAATCAAATCCATTTCACACAAAATAAATGCATATAACGTTTTTTTGTTTGGTGATAAATTATAAAGAATAAATGGATTATTAACGTATTTATGAATTAAACAAAGAGTTTTATCATATTAATACCTGACTTTAGTAATCCAAAGCAATTCATTTATTAGTTTATGATGTTAAACATAATATAAATACATTTTGTATCTCTAATTTAGGCTTTTTGTCAATTTGGTATGTTTTGTTTCATGTTTAAATCGGTGCTACGCTGTTTGAGCGCATCAGAAGTATTTTTAAATTGATTTCTTTCTTTTAAATAAGATCATGTTGCTTTTACAATATCTGTCCGCGGTGCTGTTCTCCCTACTTTGTTTACTATGTTATGTATGCAACATATTACATGTATATAATTTATATCTGACCAGTTGGTATTTCCAATATTATCATTGTTCTATTTTTAGAACATAAACTACATGTATGTACGAGAACTTTCTTAACTGTTGTAGAAAACTCATGCATTATATTTAGATAGAAATTTCTGGAATGATCTTTATTGTTGAAGTTGCTAGATTATGATTACTATAGTAAATGGAAGTCTATTCTAGAAACTTCTTAGTTAATATATATAAGGAGACATTTTTCATTACTCTTATCTTTAAGTCATCAGTTACCTTTTAAGTCATCAATATATTTGGAGTATTTTACAACTTGGATATTAAGTGATTTATTGGAGCTTGGATTATTTTAAAATAGTTAAAATTATTCTTGTGGATTTTATTGTGGGAATTTATTCTAAAGTGTTCTTGGATTTAACTTGGATTTAACTGTGCTATTCAAAAAGGGATCATTCCAGGATCAGATAAGACATTATAAATTTACATTTTTATTTGGACTTCAGGTATTTGTACACATAATTTGTTATTTTGATTTTCTTTATTAATTTTTCTGTAATAAATTTGTTATTGTTACAAGTTTGTTGCTGGCTTTTCTTTCTCGTTACGCCTGGCTCGTAACAACTATTTGGTAGTGTGATTAAAATAAACTAGAAAGGGGGCATGATTCTGATTAAGTGTTTGATAGACATTTCTGCCTTGATGTTCAACATGTATTACAAGTTTAAGATGAACATCTGTAGTAGTTGTTAAGAAATAAACCTTTACAAAAAGGTAAAACTCAGTAACAATAGGGGCATAACTTTGACCATCCTTTCGTATGATATTGCATCACACATACAAGTAAACCATGTGGAAATTTAACAGCTTTAATTTTGTACTTTCTCAAAAGAATGGCCTTAATTATGTTCTATATTAAAAGTTACATCAAAATCATTGTGACAGCTAGAATTCATCAAAGTGTGCCCACGTATGAATGAATATTCAATACAATTGCTTTATCAGTATCGAATTTAATGATCATATACTAAAACTGAACCAAGTAGGTTATCTTACGCCGACGCTGACAAAGGGGTCATGACAATATCTTTTCTTTGAAAAATGGAGCAAATGGTGTAAATGATCCAATGCTTAGTATTAAGAAATTGATAAATTAAATGTGATTGCACATAGATAATCGAGTGATTAAAGAAACAAACGTTTTAGTTAAATGAAAAACACACTTAATTTTGTTTTATTTTACAATAAATTTAATTTTGTTCTGTGTGCCGTTAAAGATTTATACTTTTTTACTTGTTCAAAATCATTTCCGTGAAATTAGATAGGGCACAAAATGGGCGCAATTTAATGACACCCTTTTAATATGTTACAAGAATAACTCTAAGTAACATAACATAACGTAACATCGATGTAACACATATAAAGGATGTAACCCTTTAGGTCCTTTACTTATATGTGTTTTGAAATCAATTGTAACAAGAGGGCCATGATGGCCCTGAAATCGCTCACCTGTATATAGGCCCCTGGGCCAATGCCAATTTTTAACTATGGACTTTTATTTGAACAAACTTGGTACACAGCCATTAGAAGATGTTTCATGATAAATATCTAAGCTTGAACTCTTTGGGGTTTTTATGAGAAGATTTTTTTAAGTTTTAACTATATACATATAGAAAAAAAAACAATGACACCCCCAGGAGGAGCCAATTTTGACCCCAGGGCTTTTATTTAAACAAACTTGGTAGACACTTACTAGAAAATATTTCATGCTTAGTATCTAAACTCTAGCTCTTTGTTTTTTTTTAAAGAAGATTTTTTTAAGTTTTTACTCTCTACAAAATAATGAGAATCAATTTTTACCCTGACAGGGCTTTTATTTGAACAAACTTAGTAGAAATTCACTAGAAAATGTTTCATGCTTTATATCTAAGCTTGAGCTATTTTGGGTTTTTAAAAGAAGTATTTTTAAGTTTTTACTAATGTATATACAAATAAGGAAAATCAATGACCCCCAGGGCGAGGCCAATTTTGACCCCAGGACATTGATTTGAATAAACTTGGTAGACACCCACTAGAAGATGTTTCATGCCAAATATTTAAGCTCCAGCTCTTGCGGTTTTCTAAAAGAAAATATTTTAAGTTTTTACTATATACAAATAAGGAAAATCTATGACCCCCGGACCGGGTCAATTTAAACCCAAGGGCATTTATTTGAAAAAACTTGGTAGACACCCACTAGAAGATGTTTCATGCTTAATATTTAAGCTCTAGCTATTTGGGGTTTTTAAAAGAATTTTTTTTAAAGTTTTTACTATATACAAATAAGGAAAATTAATGACCCCCCGGGGCGGGCCAATTTTGACCCCAGGGCATTTATTTGAACAAACTTGGTAGACAGTGACTAGTTGATTTTTCATGCCAAATATTTAAGCTCTAACTCTTGCAGTTTTCTAAAAGAAGATATTTTAAGTTTTTACTATATACAAATAAGGAACAAAATCAATGACCCCCTGGGGCGGAGCCAATTTTGACCCCAGGGCATTTATTTGAACAAACTAAGTAGACACTTACTAGGTGATGTTTCATGCCAAATATTTAAGCTCTAGCTCTTGCGGTTTTCTAAAATAAGATATTTTAAGTTTTTTCTTTCGGTTGCCATGGCAACCAGAGTTCTGCTTGGAATTAAATTCTTTGAACAATTTTTAAAGTTGACTACCAAAGGAACATTTCTATGAAGTTTGGATGAAATTGGCCTAGTGGTTTATGAGGAGATGTCGTTTAAAGTAAAAGTTTACGGACGGACGACGGACGGACGGACTCCGGACGAAAAGCGATCACAAAAGCTCAAAGTGACATGGTGAGCTAAAAGTAAGTAAAAATGATCATTACAATCCCAGATGGCGTAACATTTGTAACAATGCTGTAACAACTATGTAACAGCCTTGTAACATCTATGTAACCTTATTAATTCCGATCTCTGGCCATTTTCAAGGCTTGTGCTGTAACACTTGTTACAACCTGTAACATTTGTAACAATAATGTGTGGATATTTTATTTCACTCCAAACTCTCGTAACACGTGTAACATTGCTGTAACAGTAACAGCCTTGTAACATCTATGTAACCCTATTAACTCCGTTTTCTTATTGTTTTTAGAGTATGTGCTGTAACACTTGTAACAACCTGTAACATTTGTAACAATTATCTGTGAAATTTTCAACTCTCGTAACATTTGTAACAATGCTGTAACAACTATGTAACAACTATGCAACAACCTTGTAACATCTATGTAACCTTATTATTTCCGATCTCTTGCCATTGTCAAGGCTTGTGCTGTAACATTTGTAACAATTCATAATAAAGTAAGATATACTGATTCAACAAAATAGGTAAATCATAGTGCTGAATAAACACATTGGGAGAGCATATAGTCGCTGCCTTGTCCGTCCGTTTGTCCCTATGTCCGTCCGTTTTTTCTTGTCTTGAGCATAACTTGAAAACCCTTGGAGATAATAACTTTGAGGCGGAGTGCAGTGCGAAAGAACCATAACTTTATTTTGCACTATTTTTGAATTATCTCCCCTTATAGAAAAATCTTGTCATGGACATAACTCTAAAACTACGAGATAAGAGATATCAACATGAAACTTTGTAGGTAATTAGATCTCAATGGGTAGCTGTGCATTGCACATGACCCGTAACTATGCCTTGCCTAATTTTGTTAATTTTTACACTTTGAACTTTGTCTGGAACATAACTCTACAATTATAAGAGATATCAACATGAAACTTTGTAGGTAGATAGATCTTCTTGGGTAAAAGTGCAGTGCAAAAAAAACATAACTCCGTTCAGACCATTTTTTAATTATCTCCCCTTTTAGAAAAATCTTCTGGGACACACGTTTAAAATTATAAGAGATATCAACATGAATCTTTATAGGTAGATAGATCTCAATGAGTAAATGTGCAGTGCATAAGAACCGTTGTAGGTAGATAGATCTTATTTATTAGAAGTCGATTACAAAGAACTGTAACACTGCCTTGCCTTATTCTGGCACTATCGCACTTTGAACTTTGTTCAGGGACATAAGTCTAATACTACAAGAGGTGTACTTTCCTGTGTTAAAAATCTGTTCGGAGAGCAACTCCCGCTTCAAACTGGGCTCTTGTTTTTAATATGAGTATGTTTTGTAATGATTATTAATTTGTATGAAATTTCATACTAAGAAAAGTCTAGAATGCTTATGTTTGCATAAATATGGGAGTGGTTGCTCTCAGTATTTTTTTATACAAAACTTTTGCTTGACGCACAACATTTGAACTTTACATGTATTAAATTGCTGCAAAACAGTATATAATGGCTGAATATCTTACATATCGGCATGAATGAAAAATAGTTCTGCACGTGAAAGGGAAATATTGTCACTCTAATTGACATGTTTTTATTAAAATCTGGTTTTACTTACATGCAGAGTTAAATATCAACACCATTTTCATTTACAGCAAATATTTGCAAATATTAACAAAAAAAAGTTTTTATATCACTAGGTACAGGAGCAGACTCTGCATATTGTAAATGGAAAGAATCGAAGGCCCGAAACAACCAGGTGTAGCCAGTATTCTAGAAAACTTAGCTGGTTCAGCTTCTTCAGCACTGCCAATCCTGCTGAAAGCAATTCATCATATAAGTCCTGAGGAGGTACACAACTGCACCAGGAAACTCATGGACAAGGTGCCTTGTGATCTGAGAGTTCTAGAAGGTCTATCAGTGCCTCTAACAGCTGCTAGAAAGGTACTTAACAAGGCTCTTCCAAAAATATTTTGAAAGGTGCCAAGGCGTGTTTGCTTTGGAAAGACAAGCACCATTTTTCACAATTTTCTTTTCAGACTTGAAAAATAAGTTAAGTTTGTCAAAACACATTATCAGACCATAAAACATAGTACATAACTGGTATTAATTACCCAAGTATTATAGACAATATTCATACATAAATTGAAATCTAAAGAAACTCTATTAATGTTTAGTTCATAGAATCACAAAATTCTAATTCAAGAATCAAGATTGATATAGGGTTGAATCATTCATCATATAGATGAAATTTTAAATAAAAAAGGATGTCTGTACAAGCGATATGAAAAAAAACATATCAAGTTCAAAAGACTACAATTAAGTTTCCAAAGACCATCCTGTACAATTATCATTTACACTTTATTACAGGTATTGGAGATATCAGGAAGACGCCAGTATTTGGAAGCCATTGAGGTTAATTTAGAGGACACACTATTTCCATATAAAAGTGCGTCAATGCCTGGCAATCAGACCTTACCAACTATTATCATGGAAAAAGTGATTGATCATTCAGAGCAGGTACCAATTATAGAAATATGTTGATAGTTACCATTTTAAAAGATTAGTTATGGAAAATGTAATGATTCTGCATCCCAAAACTTATGTGAAATAGTAACTAATATTCATGACAACATCTAGACACTGTTGAAAACTGATTGGATTCCACGAATTATAACTTATTTGACTGAAAGTCTTAATATTTTTCTAATAGATTAAAGCCAGATTATCTCATGTTAGAACCTTATTTATATTATAATATAATCAAGACAGAGCAAATTAATTCTGATTTTTAGTAAGATTGGTTAACACAAAAAGCAACACAGCAAATTGCTATGATAACCCACTCTACCTTTATTTCTGAGTTAAGCAAGTTACATAGACCCCCCTTTCCATATAATAATTTGTGAACCTGTTTGGCCTAATGGTTTACTGAAAATCATGTATATTTCTTATATGAACTAACTAGACTGTAGCAATGAAATGTCTTGCTGAAACTTTGTAATGATATACTTATTTAGGAAGAAAAAACATTTTGCACAGTTTTTGTTTATTAAAGTTTATATTTCAACTTGCTATTTTCTATTCTAGGTTGTAAGTCAAACAGAAATGAAGGAGGAGAAGATAAAAATTGTGAGGTGATTTTAACTTGACACAGTTGGGTAAAGTGAAGGAATGCTGACCCACTTAAAGGCAGAAAGCAGTGGAGATCCCTCTCAAGTTGTAGAGCATAGGTTAGTAACGTGTGTGATATGAGAGAAGACATCAGGCAAAGATTTATTGCTCGTAAGATTTATTTATATGATTTTATAATCCAAACCTTGAAAACCTTTCTCCTGAATTTGGTGAAGTTAAATGAAAAATGTCAATGTATTTTTTAACAAAGAAACTAATTAATTAAACACAAACTATATATTTGCCTACTGGTCATAACCAACAAATTTGTGCTGTAACATGGTAATTATGACACAACATTTCTGTAGGTATCTTGTGACATGTGTTTTCAAATTAATTAAGTTCAATTGTCTTGGAAGCTATAAAAATATTGAACCACTCATAATTCTGTTGTTGTATCGAGCTAGTACTAGTTGTAAAAGTTTTTTGCTCAATGTGTTACCTGTGACAATTTGAACCCATGCCGCTAGCATTCTTTAGATACTAGTTAAACAAATTGATCACTCAGCCATGCCGCCTCTCAATATTAAGTTTATTTATTGGACTCTAAAACTGTAGCAAGACCTTGTTTTAATTCATGTTATTTTTTTGTAGCACACTCTGGAGAACACATTCTCAACAATGAGGAAGAAACAGAAGGGACTCCCCGAGTCCTACGAAGCAGAAGAAAGTAAATAGATATCACCTGTGCAACTTCTAAGTTCTGTTCTTGTAAAAGTTGGGCATATCTTCGGATGCCAAATCACTAATATCAAACAGGACTTGACATCTTTCTCTTGGAAATTGATTTTTATATATTGTAAGAAATAATTTTGAACTGTTCTTATTCATATACTTTAAAATAGAATCTTTTCACCCATGATGTGTAAATAGTTGTCTTATGCTAATTTGTTCACGTCACATAAGATGTTATTGTTGTTTAATTACTCAACCTACTATGATCCGAGCGACAGGTTGTGGAAATTTGTTAATCTTTGTTTCTATTCTTTAAACATAATACAAACAGGACTTGATATTTTACTCTTTGAAATTTATTTTTATATATTGTAAGAAATAATTTTAAACTGTTCCTATTCATAAACTTTAAAATAGAATCTTTTCCTCCATGATATGTAAATAGTTGTATAATGCTAACTTTTCCATGTCACATAAGTTGTTATTGTTGTAAATTATTTATTCAACCTACTATGATCCAAGTGACATTTTGTGGAAATTTGTTAATCCTTGTTTCTATTCTTTAAAATATAATACAAACTATTTGGTGAGAAAATTCTCTTGGAACTTGGAATATCGTTTTGAATTTGTATGTTCATGAATTTGTATGTTCATGATTCTTTTCAAATCTTGGTTTATAATAAGATCATATTATAGCAAAAACAAAATCTCAATAATATAAAAAACGGAAAAATATAAATCATTTGTAAAAGAATACTCTCTGTCAAGAACAAGTGTGTTTAGATAATGATTTCATGTTCTTCTTACGGTTTTGAAATGTGTGAGTATGGCACTGTGATGAAACGTATTCAAAATTCAAAGTTTTAGAAAGTTTTTTTTTCTTGACACTTGTATGTTGAATTTTAAGTCGACACGATTTGATGGTGTCATTTAATGACTCAGAAAAACATATTTCCCATTAATTTTTGTGATTAAAGCGAAAACCTAATTGGAAAAAAACGACGCGTATTTAACTAAGGTAACTTCTTGGTTCAAACAACGGCTTCAAAATTTAAGACTGTTGACATCATTGAAGAGTTTACTGAATATAACTTCTGTATTAATGAGTGTGGAGTTGTAACTAGCGCCACACATATTCTGAAGCTATGATTATCTTATCTTTAAAGAAGTGATTTGCTGTTAAACGACATAAAGAAAAAATAGCAGTTTCCTTCTCGTATTGTTCTATGTTATTATCAGTGTCTTTAGCAATGAATTCAGTTATAAACCTCTTTCATTATTCAAAGTTGATAAAAATAAATCTTCTAGGTATGTACTGTGGTACAGACAACTGTTTAACCGGTTAATGTCACCAAATTAAAGTTTTATGCTAAGCATCATCTTATTCCGGCGCCTGAATAATACACTTGAATTAGTATCAGGTCGTTACTTTAAGAAAAAGGAAATTTCGTTGTTAGCGATCAAATTCTTTTTATATTTTTACTTAAGGCTTAGAAAAGCAAATGTATTTTGATGACAGTGTTGATACATTTTTTCTGTTCCTAGACGATCCTCGATACAAGTGAAAATAGTCGATGTTACATGTCATAAATGCTGTTGTTATTTTCTTCCTCGTCTTTCATCATCATCATCATCTTAGAAAAACGTTTATGCGACTTTTACGCTTGAGTTATTACGAGTGTTTGTCGGACTTTCTCTATTTGAAAATGCAAAACAATAAATGTGTAGTGTAGTGGAAGCTGTTACAAATCATTTCCAACAATACATTTTTATATTGTATATTGTTGTCCTTCAGCACCATGGATTTGAATTTCTTGTTGACTTATTTTTCTTTTTTGCAGAGTTTACCTCCTTTTAACCGCATGCATGAACTGTAAAATGTTCACAAATTCTAAGCTTAAATTCTGTGTTGTTTATATTTTTAGTATTTTTAGGTAAGACATTTTATAATAGTAGAAGGTTGTTTACAGTTTCAAGCGTTTATATGGAGGTTGTGACATATGTAAAGCATACGGTTATTATTACAAGTCATAAGGTCTCATTGATATTTCTCTATAAGGATTTCTATTACTCACATCCTTTAGATATGTTTTATCCATACAAATCATTTAACTCTCGTGTTGAAATTTCGACAAACCAATAGCTGGAGATGTTGCGATACATTCAATGTTTAAAATGAGAAATGATAACAAATTTAAAATTTGGATGTTATCAAATTATATGAAAAATAGAGTTGTCATAAACAGTTACTCAGAACGTTCCTAAAGACAATCTTTTATGATAACTGGCACAGATTCAATTGGTATGCAGTTTATTTTATTTAGAAAAGTACTGAATCATCATGAAATTTATGTATATATTTATGTTCCATTCGTTTAGAGGAAGGTATTGGCATGTCATTCCACCATCTTTGAAATATGATTATGACCACGAGGATCGTGCAAGGATTAAACATGATAATTACATCTCTGCAATACAAAAGGACAGCCAACTTCATTTACAAAATTCAATTTTAAAATAAAGTGTTATTAAAATATTCAAGATTTATACATTGTATTAAAATGCAATAACTGACAGGGAAACTTAATAATAATAACTAACTCCCAACTTAATGTGTAATTTACGGCAATTCTTATGTTGCAGTGACATAGTTTTTCATCCGAGATGACCCTTGTTCGAATTCATCCGAGCAACATTTTTTCACTCAATTGTTATCAACCTTTGTCAGGATGCTTTTCTAGATTATTGCTCGGATGAGTTCGAACATTGGTTATTTCGAATGAAAAACTAGGTCACATGAGCTAAAAATAGAAAAACCTTGTTGACACTCTAGTGGTCACATTTGTGAATCAATTGTCATCAAACTTGGTCAGGATGCTTGTCTAGGTAATTGCTCGGATGAGTTCGAACATGGGTCATCTCGAATGAAAAACTAGGTCACAGGAGCTAAAAAAATCTTGTCAACACTCTAATGGCTACTGTTTTGATAGAAATATCTTGGAAATTGGTCTGAAAGTTTGTTTTGATAATTTCTAGGTCAAGTGTGAATATAGGTCACCTGGGGTCAAAAACTAGGTGACACTGCTCAAATATGGAAAATCCTTGTTAACACTCTAGTGTTTACATTTTTGACTCACCTGTCATGAAAATTGGTCAGAATGCTTGTCTAGGTTATTGCTCGGATGAGTTCGATGGGTCAGGTGAGCGATCTAGGGCCATCTTGGCCCTCTTGTTATAAAACTGACCCTCTTGTTATAAAACATAACAGTCAAAAATGGTTTTCGGAGTGTATTCAATGTTAACGTCTTTTCCTTAAAAATAAAGTTTCTGGTTGTCCTTCAAAAGACGCGTTAGTTCTTAGTTTTCTATGCAAAGGTCATATAGAAATGTTAGCATACAATGTAGCTTTCATAACAATGAAATAATATTTTCTTGTAGAGTAATCAATCTTGAAAAATGGAACATTTTAAAAAGCATGTGTTTCTAAACAAACATGTCGTGTTTCGGTAAGTAATGTCTTACACTAGTATCTACGCAGTCAGTAAGGCAATAAATTTTTTTCAATACTAAATTTATACGCAAAGATATATAAAAATGATAAACACTTTATCAATTGAACACGTCAATAATCATTTAATATACTAAACACTTCTTGACCATCATAAACTAAGGGTACCTGATAAGTTCTAATACATTGTAATATTCTCGTTAATTTCGACAAAATTTTGTATTAGATCTATCCTTTACATTTTATTTCACAATTGCAAGAACTATCCTGTCATTTTAGTTTAAAAGCATCTTAGAGTGACAAGAACTATCTTAATTTTATTTTTGAATGGCCATTGAGAACCCCAGATTTAGGTTGGCAATTTTAAAATGAAAACTCTTCCTATATTCAGTTCTTCTCTGTAAATTTTACGGGAAGTAAAACTGAAAACAGACTGGCCTTAGATGACTAACAAAGAAAAGTCAAACTAGTCTATTTTTTGCCGTCCTTTCGTTTGAAGAACATTACAAGTTTAGCCTGTTCATGCGTTCGTTTAAAAGATACTGCATAATTATGAAAAAGTTAAAAAAAAAATCGCTTTACATCGTATTCAATAGCAGATTTCATAAGCCTCATAAAAGCTCCTTGTTTTAATTATATAATAAAACAGATGTGCACCTGTAAGCTTCTAAATATGATGTGGTATGTACTGCAAATTTAGTATTGACCGAGGTATATCTTTTCAGTACATATGACATCATATTCCCCATCAATAAGTCCAAATGTGTATAATATACCGACAATAAATCAATTCTCTCATCAATATTTTGTATAACATATGGCTACTTATCAATTCACAAGTCCGTTTTGCAGTAGTCGCTGGTTCGATCCTCAGTCGGGGCGTAATTTCTCTCTTACAATTGATGTCGGACATTGAGTGTAATGGTCATTTGTCTCTCACCTCTGATTTCAAATAGTATGTGATATTAGCAGTCTGTCACTTTCAAAATAATTAGTAATTACAAGTAAGGTATCCACTATCCAGGACTGCCAAAATCAATCTACTGCCAAAATATGCCAAAATGTGTTAAAAACGGCGTAATAAATAGAAATGAGAAACAAACAAGTAATACGCCAGTTATTTATTACATGGACATGCTTATTATAGAATAATAAATACAAGCCTCTACATTAAAGCATGCCGATAATGTCGCATATAAATAATGCTTCATTTAACAGGATCGTCAATTTTGTAAGATGTACTTTAAACATAATTAATGACAAGCTATTACAAATTTCAACAAAATTTGAAACTGATCTCATAAATTGCTATTGATAAACATGATTGACAAACTTTAAGAACCTGTTGTCTTCATACTATTTTTAAATGCACTTACTAAATAATTCGAGCACTACGCGTGTTTAGATACAATACTCTAGTGCAACTCACCAACAAGCCCCTACGATGAAGTATGTTGATTACGGACTCGGAACAAGTTTATGCAATTAATGCACAAGGAAAAGTAAGTCAAGGTTTGGAACATATATTTAATAAAGAAAGTTTGTTAGCTCCAACACAGTTATCATTGCAGTAATAATGATCAATTTTATGTAAAAATAAATTTCAAGATTTTGTAAACAGCAATATTAGTCTATTCATTTTGCTCATTTATATGCTTTCAAATATGTTTTTGTGAATGTTTTGTGTATTTTAAATACAGCTAATAAACTATGTCTAAAAAGTATTTCATACTACAGGCTACCCTCTTCATCGGATTCACAATTGTGACAAATGTAAACATTGTTCTTAGTATATTTGTACATTCTTTGTGTGACCAGTATTTACAGCTCTGACATTAGATCCACACTTTTCCTGCTCGGCTGTTGGAATTAGGCTCCATACATACCAAGCAAAACAATTCCTACTCATCAGATGATGATTCATGTTTGCCTGGTTTGCAAACATTCTTTCTCTTCTTCCTGTGTGATTTTTTTCTTTTTAAAAATATTTGTTTACACTCTGACTTTTTAACGGATAACCTTGAAGATTGTTCCTTTCTTTTGACTTCTTATTCCAATGCATTTTTCTCTGGTGTGTCCGTAAGTAATGCACTTTTGCGTTCCTCTACACGCCTTTCATTTTTCTTACTGGAATCTTTGGAAAAGGACGAATCGTTTCTGGTGCAAATGTTTCAGTTATGTCCTGAATGATTCGGTTATCATCTGCAACACCTAACTTTTTAACGTCACTGTAATGTGCGTTTCCATTCCTTCCATCAGTACCAGATAAAAATCACATCTGAAGACAACATTTGGCCTGCTAAGCCCAACAGCAACGATATTTTCTCCTGTCTGTTACTCTTGATTGATTATTGCAGATACACCAAAAGAATGGCAAATTGCTGAAAGAACAAAGTCTATGTTGGCATTATCAAATTCTTTATAACGAATATACCCTTCGATATCATGAATTATGTCACGACCGTTGGAGAACTGGCTTTAATAATTTACATAATCAGTCATTTCAGTAATCAACAATGAGCACAGCTCTTCTGTTGAAACGTCCTGTATCCCCTCACGTTTTAAACACAGCCATGGCATGTAAAAGGCAATGTCCATCCCCTGGAACAGTAACCACTTTCCCATTCATATCTCTAACTTTTGCGCTCAGATATTGAAGAGGTGATGCTGATGGACTACCAGTATCCAACACATGCTGATAAATTTCACATAGTAAAACAGCCGCCCGTGAATCACTTGGTCGTGTAGAAGTGTCTTTTGGACCAGACACAGTGCAAACATCATCGCATTGTCAAAGAACATGATCATGATCATTATTTTTATCATACGGCACGTGCAAGTTGATGTGATATGGGTGGTATGCCACAAACGCGGGAGCAAAATCTGTATCCTGAAAGATGTTGTTATTTAATTGATTGATACCAGACGCCTAAATACAATGAATGGAGACACATTATCGGCAGGCAGCATATGGCACAAGTATAACTAATGATCATAATATGCTTATATTATTTGTCTGCACTATTTGGTTAACTAATAAGCTACTTATGAAACAAACGAAACTATACATGTGTATGTAGGTAACTTTGTTACGACGTTGTTTGTATGTTTATAACAAAAATATTGCTTTCTAACCGTTTAGTGAATTGTTAATAAGCTCACCAGAAGCATACCGTTTTTATTGACTCGTTCTATAAATGTTAATATCAAGTGGCGCATTAATATTGATATCTACTTTTTTCCAGGAATTTTATGTAATTTATAGTACAGTACATATTGCTACATATTTTTTTCTAAAACATTACACAAAACTGTGAAAATAAACCAGACCAAACAAGTAATATGATGTCAAGTTACGTGATATCCATAAAGCCTACCTTAAACCCATTACTATTATTAACCAGGTGACAGCCTTTGGCCTAGTGTCTCGAGCAATTCCTGGTAAGTCATATATTAACTTCGTCTTTGGCGGATTAAGTCTCAACCATGAGTCCTGTTCCACTGAGATGAACTTTTTAAATGGGCCAAATACGCTTTTATTTGTGAAAACAGTGTTAAGGGAACGAAATCTATTCCGTGATCTCTAGCAAATTAGATCGTATCAAGTCCAATATGAGAATGATGGTTATCAAGTAGTAAAAGTACTTTTTGCTTATTGCTAGATTTTGCAACTTTAGCAAAATGCTGTATGAATGTGTAGAAATTTTCGGATGTCATCAATCCTGAAGAATTGGATGCTCCTATGCAGCCTGTTGGTCCATCCCGGATAAAATGGTCAAATACTTTTACTCTCAGAAAAACACACATGGGCGGGACGGTATTACCGGTTGCATTTAGTGCTGCACACATTGTTATAAGACTGACTCGTTCGACCACTTTGTTTAACTCCTGTCGAACCAACAACACTAGAAGGCTATACATATTGTCCAATAACGTACACTGAATCTATGTCATATTCCTATTGTGAAAAAAATATCTCGATCTAAAACTTGGTGCATCATTCATTTGAATCATAAGCATATAAATATTTTGTGTTTATATTGATAAATATTTACAATTATTTTTGAATTAAAATAATTAGATTTTTTTCATATATTAATCCGTCTGCTACACCGTTTAGAATTGTCATTTCTATGCAATCGGTGATCCTCGGTCTTTATCAGCTTTTTGTTTACATTATACTGGTTCCCGTTGATGTACTATCAATCCAGCAAGATCGGATTTAAGCTACCAGCTGTTTGCATACAAAAGCTCGAGTTCCCCGTGCAATTGTCTCACTCATTTTGATGACCACTTCAATTCAACAGATTACCCACCGCCTCTCCCTATATACGCTTTACTAAATCGATATACTAGTAGGTTTGTTTTTTATTTAAAAATAAGGCCTTAGTAATAAACGTTTTAGTAATGAATGTTATTTGAGACTGAGTTCAGTCTAAGTTTGTACATGATTACTGCTGCTGTATATCTATTTTCAGGAATTCACGTGTTTTAGTTTTACAATACTTGTGTTTACCTGCCTATGTCAAGAGATGACCAAGACCCTTCAAGTCATAATGGGACGCCTTGCGATTGGATAACGGGAAACGGCGAACAGACATTCTGTTATTTGTGAAATTATCTGTATAATAACGTATGTTAGTGTCTGTTTGATTATTCAAAGAATTCATGGATAAACGAAGGTGCTGACATAATCACGAACATTATGGTCATCTCTTATTTTGTATTGGTAGTAAACAAAGATTTGTTTTAAAGCTCAGGCGATTGTTGTAAGAAATATATAAGTTTGTTAAACGTTTGTTAATTGTCTAAAGTGATAAATACATTAAGTTATATGTATTTATATAGCATAATAATAAATCAAATATAATCATATAAAATAATAATTATTGTGGCTCAATATACCATTAAATTCTATCGATCGAGAGGGGATCAGACATTGCATTTGATTTTGTTTGGCACTTAAACTTTTAATCCTGATTATGGTCGTACTTCTCCTTACGGAGTTCCGTCAGGGAGGCAGACCTATGAGTATCATACAGTTCTTCAGTCCACAAGTGTTTGGACTAGAGTTTTGCGTTAATTGGTTTTGCCCGTAGTACTTGGCAATTCCTATTTTGCGATGCGGTGTTTGGTGTTACCGTACAATGGCTCGGGTTGGAGTTTCTTTTTATACGCTTGGGTTCCCAGCGATGAAGGAAGACTCTAAGTCGATTTCATTTGCTGTAATTATTTGTACCGATGAACACTGTATTTTTATTGCGCTGCGTTTGTATGATACTGTTTGCGAGTTTAGTTCACTGCGATAGTACTTGGATTAAAGCAAAAAGTAAAGTTCTTGTATACAACACGTCTGGTCTCCTTTCGGTCGAATTCATTTAGACATGGGACACCCTGTCAAATGTGAGCGGCCAAATCATTCCAAACTTTAAATGTATAACTCTATTATCTGGACATTTTATAGCTTTGTTTAATAATGGATTCATTGATGCGACCTGCTATGTAATACAACAAAATAAATTTTGTACTGTTTTAATTTTGTGTTTTTTTTTTTATTTCAAATCTTTAAATAAAAAGGCTTTATTGTTGGAATGGTTAATGTATGCATTATCTTTACAACCTTAACACATAATGACAGCAAATACTCATAAAAAGGCAAGTGGAATAGCATATAAAATTTACCGTAAAAGACTCTTTATATTTGAAGAATTGCTGTCATTGTAATATAAAAATAAGGAATTTAAATATTTTATGAAAATGTGTCCATTTTGTTACAAAAAGTGTATTTTTTCCTTGAATTGGTCTGATGACAAAATCTCTTAACTTGGAATCATCAGTATCATCAAAAGCTATGATAAACAGGATATCTGTTTAATAACAATATACTTTGTAATGTTAAAGGGTATAAAACTATATCTAATGACTTCTTTTTCAAAAGAATTAGGTACAGTATTCATGATCTTACGTTTTATTATCTAAAAGTTGAAATATAGAATGTCTCTGTTTGGTGCTTGATACGCATTAAAACTGTACGTATACAGAAGAAAATATCCCAACACGAATATTATGCTGCTATATTTGATAGGATTTGAACCGTTAAGCAGTGGTTTTGTGCATGTGCTATTTGTTCATAAGGAAATAAATGAACACATATCTTTCAAACATATATTTAAGAGTTATTATTTTTTTCAAATTTGAACAGGTATTTTGTTAACTGCATTAAGCAGAAATACAGCTTAATGCATTTTCAAAACGAATTTTGAGCTTTTACTGTTATGTAGAATAATGAAATGTCAAATCATTGTTTTGTTTAATTACCATTGTTTTAAGGTAAATAAACGAATAAAAAAATAGTTTATATGTTTTCAATCTTGCATAAATTTGTACGTTATTCCTAGGTTGTAACGTAAGTATAACATTGTTATATATTGTAATGGTTTGAGATATCATAGCAGTGACCAAAAAGATAGGTAACACTTCCTGATGGAATTATGTGACATTTTTAAACAGTTTCTTTACCATTGTATCGTAGGTACACTATAGTTTTATTTGTAATCTCAAATGATAATATTAAATAAGGATGTTATTAAGACCCACTTTCTTTGACTTGAACTATAGCTCAATACGTGTATTATGATACATAACTTGTACCAGCAATGCATATGCATTTAATATTCAATTTATTTCTTGATTTGTATCAATCAATGCAACTAAAACAAATTGAAGCTTGAATTATGAATGTGTACTTATTTAAGTAATTAAAATCAGACTGGACGGGTCTTAGACTAGCAAATTTAACGACAATAACCAAATAAAGCCATCACACTGCTTATGTCTATTTCACTGTTCTATTCAATTAGTGAATCGTATAGAAAAAAGGAAAACAATGTAGCTTCATTGTGGCCCAGACTGATGTTTCTGCTAAACAAGAGTCAGTTTTGTTACTTTTATAACATCAGTCGAGTCAGTAGACCAAAAAGGATCACTGTTTGCAGTCAATTTTGATAATGTCAATTCTGTCTTAATGCACTGCACGCCATAAATGTTATTAAATTGTGCACGTGCGAGTTGATTCTAATAGTATTAATGAATAATTAATAGATAAATTAAACCTCTTAAACCGTAAAAGTGTCTTTTATCTTGCATGAAAACTGTATAAGTTTAGTTAGAGTATAAATATGAGAAAAATAGGATGCTCCCGGGAATGAACATTATTAAATGAACCTTTTTTTACGTAAATAAATTCATTGTTATCAAATATCAATGTTATGAAAGCAAAACCTGCGAGTCACTTTGTCTTTCTCAAAGATTCCTGTAAATATCGAGTTATGTTGCCTTATCCCCACATTTAATTTGTAAAAGCCTTCTTTTGAAAAGATAAGTTTATCGTGGACTAGTCTGTAAAATTTAGAATCTGTTAATTATTAAGAATTGTACATGTCGATATTTGCAGACTAAGTGAAAGTTTACTTGAAAAGGTTCAGAAAAAGAAAGTATTAAGTTTGAGATACCGTATGTTTTCTACAAGTAAATTATGATAAAGATATTAACAATGATATCCATTTCTGTTATGTAATCTTATTTCAATTTTTGTTTGTACTTCCATCAGTCATTTGAGTGATTTTTGTGAACTTGTTTTTATACAGAATTTTCGTTTAAACATATCCCAAAATGAATTTGATCAAATCCGCATGCATTGATTCCTGATTCCGTTTAATGAACTTAATTCAACTCCGGACCTTGAAATTAATGTCCATGCTAAATTTGGTCTCAGATATTATAAAGAGTTGATTTTTTAGTTTTTTCATTATACATAATAACTCTTAAAGTGTGTCTAAATCTGAGTATTTGCCTTGCCAGACACTGAAATGAAAATAGAAATAAATAGTTTAACGTAATTTAAGTGACAGAAGTGAAAACAGTGCCGTGTCGTCATTTATAATAAACAAACAGTATACATGACTGGTTTCCGTACTTGTTAAGTCTTTGTGATATTTATTGGGACAACAATATGTTGTATCCAGTAGTATAACTATTAACAATAACAGTGGTGATATTATTACTTAGAAATAAAGGCAAGTAAGGAACATGTATTTTCATGTATTAAATAATACAAAAACTTCCTCTGATTGGCACATAAACACAACTAAATAATTGTGATGACGTTCAAACCTTTATTACTGGTACAAAATGAATAAATGTTTAAAACGATTAAACTTTGCAAATCAAATAAGTAGCAGACAAACAACATTTATGCTTTGATACAAATAACTACTATATGGCTGATATGATTTATTAAAAATGAAATAAGAAAACATGGTTTTGCAATTTTTGAAAAATCAAAGTTTGTTTTTATTGCAAATGAGCCCAAAAATGACTTTATATAATATTTTGATAGCTAGATTGACGGTATATAGTTCTTTTTATATATTTTTAGAATATCAAATTATTGCGTGATACATAGATATTAATAGTTTATTTCAAAACCATTTATTTCAAAACCAAATAACGATATTGAACATCTGAAAAAGAAACACAAGCTGTTTTACTGCCTTAATGATAACAACAGATACATATAAAGTTTACTAGTAAAAAGCCTCAGGAAATACAGTTCAGGAAAGATCGCACTACCAACGGTGATAGCCTTATATAATACACAAATCAGAAATCAACCCACGGTGATAAACTCAGTGAACACATGTACGCTCACTACCCAACAGTGATAGCCATATCTAATGGTTCTCATCTTAAATTAACCCACTTTTGATATTCTCGAGGAAAACAAAATAGACCACATAACCTTTGCGATAGCCCTATCTTATAGTTCTTATCTAAAACTATCCACGAAGATAGCCGCAGGGAATAAATTAAAGCTCACGCAAGCCGCGGTGATAGCCTTATCTTAACGTTCTTATTTACAATTATCCACAATAATACTTCAGGGAATACATTAAAACTCACACAATCCAACGTTGACAGCCTTATCTTATAATTCTTTCCTGAAATAAACCTACAATGACTGTCTAAGGAAATTCATTCAAGCTCACAGAACCCAATGTAATAGCCCTATGGTATAGTTCTTATCTTCAATTATCCACGATGATAGCCTAAGGGAATACATTAAAGCTCACACAATCCACGGTGATAGCCTATTTTTATAATTCTTTCCCGAAATAAACCCACGATGATAGCGTCAGGGAAGACATTAAAGCTCACACAACCCAACGTTGATAGCCTTATCTTAGAATTCTTATCTGAAATAAACACACGATGACTGCCTAAGTAAATACAGTAAAGTAAAACTTGCACAACCCACACTGATAACCCTATCTAATAGGTCTTACTTAAAATATCCCAGTACGCAGAATGTCATTTGTTCCAACGTTTTCAATGACTTAATTAAACCCAATCAGAAAATGCCATAAGTAATGACACAATCAACGGACCTTGCGTAAGATAAAAAATAACTTGTTAACGCTATTCTCGATTAATGTGCCAATTTAACTGACAAGATGTCAATTGTTTGGACAACGGAACTTTCTCATTATTGATATACACTGAAAGATGTGTATTACTTGCCGCTTCATGAACCATAACACTTATTTTTCAATTCGACAACATTTTATCCTGATTGGGTTTCAAAGCTGAGTGAAACCTGCAACAGAAAGGTAATACGCAGTGTGCCATAGCCTTTTGATACAATGTACTATCTATCTAAAGGTACCATCTCTCGAGCATGGCTATACATTTTATATTTAACAAATGAAGGTAATGTTGTGCTACAATGGGAAGTTTAATAAAGTGACAATGATTGACTACTGTTTTGTTTTGGCGAATTTCCAAACCAGCAGCCCAAATTTGATTATTTTGTTATTTCAGCATACGAATGTTCAATTCAAGACAATGACAGACACATTCTAAGCTTCTAAAACATTATAATACTTAAATGTGTATTTTTTCTACAGTTTTGTTTCTTTCCAAATCTGCCATGTCTGAGTTGTGTTGTCAGATAATTTCACACTAATCCTCTTAAACCATTTTTTCGTGCATTGAGCCTCCTTATTATATAATTATCACTATAAGCAATGCTTAGAAAAATAAATATCAATTTGAAAGAAAAATAATAATTAACTTGATACTGAATATTTAAAACTATCCGAAATGTTTCAACCCACAAGTATTTTCGGTTCTAAAACGCGTAGTGGATGCATATATTCTTTTTAAAGGACCCAAATCCCTTCAGAAATGCTATCAATCTTATTGATTGCATCAAAATCTGTTTATTTTGGTATCTTGTTACAGTTTCCAAAATTATACTCATTTTCCACATACATAAACTATCTTTTGCTGCTTTTGCTCTGTCAGCAATTGGTATAATACTATTGAATAAGTGAAACATTTTTAACATTTCTAATGAATTTTAAAATATGGAATTTTTAGGCATAATGTACCTTAAATACTGAGGTGATATACCCTTTTATTAGTCAGGCTTAAATATCGACCATAGTTTTTCAAAATGATCATTTTCTGCGACAGAGATTGCCTAGAAAGTATATGACTATATTTATTTATATTAAAAGAACTAAAATGCATCCATTCAAGAGTGATAAATCAAAGATTGATATAAACATTGTTATCAAATTGGTAAGAGAAAGTACTTCAGACGAGGTCTTAACGTATGGACACCATAAGCCATTTATTACAATTCCGGCATTAGAAAATCGTATGTTTCCCGCCTAGACAACAGAAATAAGATATGTTACTCCGTTAAACAAATTCTATAGGATAAAATGACAGCGTACGTTTATCTTTATTTACAATGATCATTTGTTACAAATGACACCTAACACTATCATTAACAGTTTTATAAAAACTCAATAATAAAACTGTAGACATGACAAATAATGACAAAAAATAGGAAATAACTCAAACAATAAACTTAGGAAATAACTCAAACAATAAACTTTCTGTAGAAATTGCTGCTATTCATTATAATATGTGCTAACACAATAAACTTTTCAACCAATCACGGCTTATATTGCAAAATATATCGTCGTACATAGCATATTAAGTCATCTATTTACGAAGTCATACTGGCTATCAATCTTTTAATATATAAATATTAAGTAATACAAGAATGAAATATTTTTAGCATACTGATTTTAATAAATGAATTTTGAATGCTAGAAATCTTGCATACCTTTCTGATCGTTGCATTATATTGTTCTGCAACAAATCATTACAGTTTTTTGTTATTACAATTTATTATTTTGTCATTGACGAACTTAGAAATCAATTTGTCTGACGTCGAACATTGAATAATTTGACAGGTTAATGAAATGAATGACATTTAGTACAAATTTGTAAATGAAGTTAACAACATTGCATATTTGTATTTCAATAACGTATTTTTGTACAAAAGAATGTGATGCAAACATAAAGGTCCGCAGAAATAAAAACATGCCAAAATTTGGAAAAACCGCAGAATTTGGAGCCCGCAGAAAAAAACACTTATACGGTAATATTATTCAAAATTAATTTTTATTTACTGAAAAATAATTTATCACATGTCAGACCCTTTTCAAAAATAAAATCAATCTTACTTTTTGAGGCATAGAATGACCTTGACCCTAATATTACATGGTCAATTTTACGTGGTAATGCAATCTTATCAATAAAACAAATAAACAGCAGGAGTTAATTTTCCTACAAAGTATTTTTATATTTGCATGCTCAGAGTCAAAACTTTTATCACAATCACGGTTTTTGATAGAATATAAGTACAGTCAGGTTACAAGCGAGCATGTATATACACAAGAATGACTTCATACGCAAGTGCATCTGGTGCGTAAATATTATTGCCAAAACAGTATAAGTGTAAATAGACAATTCTGTCAAATTTTAACTTAAAAGAAAATCTCAAAAATATTTTTTACGCATACTTTGAAGTAATTTATTAATATATGTATGTAGGAAATGTTTAATTACGAATGAATGCCTTGATGTAAAAATCCATATTGTGCTTGCTTCTTTCCTGTCTCAATCGGAAATGCAATTATCGTTTATGCGTGCTTAACAAATAATTATCAGCTCATATGTTGATTATTTGTATGACAATTGTCATCTATTTTGTCATTGCACGTTCACCCATTCGCAAATCAATTTGTTCTGAACAGGCGATACATAATGTAAATTTTAATTTTGACAGAGTTATCGAAATGAAACTACATTTATGTAACAAATGTACAATGGAAGTTAACAAATCATTATGCATCATTTGTATTTCATATTAAAGTATAAATATTCATTCAAAAGTAAACAAGAAAAGCATTGATGCAAAGCATCAAAGGGCGTCCAAGCAAGAAATGCAGCAAGTGAAGATGAACTAGTACACATATGATGACAAGATATTCTTATAAACTACCAGAAATGTATACCACTTATGAATGAGCGGACGAAAGACATTGTTCATTATGAACTTTGATTGGCATGCTAGAGATTAGAATATTACTTGTTATTTCTTTATGATCGTGGTTATTAATAGCAACGGATATACATGTATGCAATCATTTATAATCCATATGTGTAACGCATGATCAACACATACATGTTATCGCTATTAGCAAAGACCCCCTCTTAAGGTATCTGTTCACACTTTAAGTTAGTAAAAACACTGGTTATATTACCATGTTGATCATGTTGAGCATAATTGTTTATTATACAATAATTGTACATATTTATTGTTTTTATCTCATATAGATAAAATGAAACATGCTATTGTTGTTTTTTTCTAATTGTAACGATATCAAACATCTACTCCAAAACCGGGAGAGACCGGACAATAAACGTGTGGTACTATTCGCCGGTCACTAGTAAATCCTGGTCAAAATAGACCGGGAGAGACCGGCATTTACCGATAGGAGTGATAAAAAGATATATCTATAAATAGGTTTTTGGAATATTTAGGTCATCAACTGATCATTCTAGGATACATGTACAACAATAACATACCATGACATGATAACCGACTGTGTACTACAAAATGATAAATAAAAAACCCCGAAGAGCGCGATTTATTGACGGAAAAGGTTATTTCATTTGAAAATGTTTGCATTGCGAAATTCTCCAGTTCGCTATTCATTGTACATATCGCGACATAATTAATCAAGCACCCTCATACCGATCGGAATGATCGGCTTTTATTATGACCGACTAAAAGGCTCGAGAAGTTGCTGTCGCCCTTTCACAAAATCTGATTTCATTCCATAAGAGCGCCGCGCTTCGGCGCGGACGCCAATAAATAAAATGAATAAATAAATAAATGTATTGCATCTTGGCCTGTGTTACCTTGACAAGAATTTGTTCCTGGTTGAATGTATTTAATTTAGTTAATCTCTTATCGTTATCAAAAATGACTTCAGCATTAATTTCATGTATTTTACATATACTATAAGTTATTTTAGTTTTGTTGGAATAAGCGGTTTTACACACTCTCACATCCGTTTCTGGATACAACCAGTGCTGTGCAATTAGCATTAATTGACTTGCTCAAAGAAACAAGGGCTTGCTACTAGCGGGATTAAACCTTAAAATCAAGAGTAGCTGCATGTGACACATTAATATCATACGATTTTGCTGTATTTCATTCGGTTAAACACATAAATAATACAAGATGACGTACAAATTTGATATTATCGAGCGATTGAAGTCAAATCCAACTCAATACATTATTTCATAACGAAATTAGGACTTTTATCAAGTTTAAGCAAAACTGTGTCTTCTTGATTAATTTTTGTTTTCAAAAAATCTGTTTGTGAAATAAAGAAGAGAACGCTCAAAGTACTTCTTTGGGTGATTGTAATGCAAATTATATGTTTAGAAAGATGATTGCGTGACGTCAAATCTTTTCTACCATGCACAGCCTTAATTTTGTTCGCTGACAGTTGAGTATTAAAATGAGCAGCTTATCTAATACAATTATGCGGCAGACACATTAATATAACCCATTTATGGCTTAAGATTGCCACTAATCATATAAAAGTACAGAACAAAATGTCATTTGAATTTATACTTCCTGATGTCAAGAATTAAGCTTTAAAGATAATTTAAGTTTCCTTTCAAGGTCAAAGTTAAGACACTCTATCATTTAGACAAGGTTTTCGTAAATTCAGTCTTTTTACAAATTACCGACTCACGATTTTTTTCTTAATTCGGCAAATAGAACATATTTAAGTTTGATATAGCTATTAATTGTATTACATAAACATGTATGTATTTGTGCATCTTTTGTTTTAAAAATAAGCGCAACAATAGTTTCGATGCCTTTTTATGCAAGAAATTGAATCTAGTGCATAATATATTCATCCGGTATATATTGACTTCGTCTTTTTTTGAGTCATGTTTAAAAACCATGACAACTTTACAAAATGATTATTACCATTTCTGCCCTTAATATCAATGATCATTTATTATCATTTTTGTCATAACCTGAAATTGTTTCTTTTCCAGCGATTTAGGATATTTACATAATTTATTATTAAAATCAATATATTTTTCTTCGATATATGTCGTATATAATCTTTTTAACAATTTATTTTAATTTAAAAATGATTACTGCTGTCCCTCACGTGCTTTGAATAATTACAAAAATAAACCTCTTGTAATATTAGTTTCCATTATATATCTTGTCGATCGCTTCTTTAAAGAAATGCTCAAGTTGGATGATGCATAAGTATGAAAAAATGATCGATAATGATTTAAATTTGAGTCAAAGGTGAAGCATTGTATGTCTTCATTTTATTTTGATATTTAAGTCTTAAGGCACTATTGGCGCATAAGTTGATTCAACTACATTCTCGCGAATTTCGCATTTTTATCATAGGATCGCAGTAGATATGCGAAATCAGTGTACCCTGTGTGTCCCTTGTGGCTGATAGGTTGTCTATAAGGTTTGATGCACCAGAATTGCAACCACTTTTTATCCCTGCGTGGTAGTAGTGGGCGACTAAATAAGTCCGTATTACTAGTTTTTGCATCATTAAGTTCCAGCAGGTAAGACTGTACCCAGCATCATATATCCTGTTTCGGAACCATTTGACCTAAATTGTCTTGATGCGCGTAAAAGCAAACCAAACAAAAAATGTGAACCCTATACAATCCCTATACGCTGTCAAGCACATTTTACTGCCGACCATTTTTATAAGCCTATTGAATTTAACTTGCGATTACAAGCAGAAGCCTTGTTTATATATTGTATGGACATAACGAACTTTCTTGTACATATTCCTAACTATTGAAAATAAATATAGCCTCATATAATTGCTGTTTAAAAATATACCGAACTTCTTAAGTATTAAGTATTTAAATGTATGTCGTTACGTCTGGAAACCGTCATCAATTACAATTTAGGTGTTGAAAAATATAATGTTTCCTGGCTAGACAACTGGAACGAAATTAAGATATATCGGTGTTGTAAACTATCCCTTATCATTTTGTAAACTATCCCTTATCAGCGGAAATGATGACGTAATTTATCTTCATAATGATCGTTTGTACTCTTGACATTTTATTCGTAATTAGATTTATAAGATTTATATGGAAATATAAGAAGGGTGAATACGATAAGGCATTATTTTATGACTTTATGAAAGTTGATCTCTTGTAGTTTAAAGCAGAGAAAAGTTAACAACACATCGTGTTTATTTTCCCCATACATCTCCATACCGTGCTATATAATATTCAATACAATAACAAAAGATATTAAAAAAGGTTACATAGAATATCTGGAAAAAAAGCAATTTGTCAATTATTGCTTTTATTTGTTCTAACCATCTAACTATCTGATATATTTATTTATTATTATGCCAACTTTCGAAGAACAGGGGATATATTGCTCTATAATAGATAATATCTTGTAGTTTTAAAGTATAACACAATAAACAACCCATCGCGTTTAACATTTTCATACCTTGTTACCATTCAACATACCTTGTTACTATTCAAAACAGTAAAGACATGAAAAGACGAATAAGAGAAAATATGACAAAAAGTAGCCATTAAGTCAAATATTGCTTTTATTTTCATTACTAAACGCCTAACTATCTGATCATTATTTCAATATGTTACATAAAAGACATTTGCACAGAAATTTATTTCGATTATTTAAGTTTGTATATAGGATAAGGATACAACAACAGTACATATTATTCTGCAGTGAATAAGATATATTATACTACATAAATTTGATATTAGAAACTATTTATATTTGCTACACAGCCTCTTTGTAAATATGAAATAAACATGTTCTGACTTCACAAAAAGTAGATATGTTACATTTAAAATCCTACATATTAAAGGTTGTCACAATATGAATATATGGTGTAGTTAACAAACTAGCAGTTTTTTTAAAGACATAACCAACTTTTCTTGACCTGTAATAGGGAACACATTAATTATTCTTGTCAATTTACTAGACATATAAAGTAAGAATTTCTGTGATTAAAACATTTTACCCAATAAGGAGCACATTTAAATGTATTAAATATGAACAATTTACCAATGCTTCTCGTCTATGTCTTTAAATTGTTAAAAACGCAGAAACTGTCTCAATTGAATAATGCAACCATATATAACTGGCCGCAAAAAGGTTGTTATATCTCCTTTTAATAAATAGTTCTCAGAGAGAACTCATTGACAATGATCTTTGTTTGAATACTCGGATTGACAATTACAGTAAAATGTTACATGAATGCTTTGTTTGAGACAAACTCGTTAAACAAGTCTGTATACACTGACTGAACGTGCCATATTGATCTTTATTGTCTAGGTCACAAATGCAATTACGGTGTTCAAGTGCTTTATTAAATTATTTTCTACACTTAACCTTATTATTTATATCGAAAATGCAGACTATTTTATCACATGTTTCCATAAGCAATTTAATGACTTCTAAAAAAATGTGAATGCTATATATCCAGAACGTAATGAAATATTATAAACAAGATCAACAAGGAAAGACGGCGTTCAATGAACCCAACCCCCATACGACCCAAGAACCAGTGGCAAGGAACCCAGGCGGACCCCAAACAAAAACAGGATAGGGCAAATGAAACTGTCTTTATATAATTTTAACGTATTTTTTGGCAAAGTTTATAAAGTATATATTACAAAACTTACAATAATTTTAACAGACACAGACAAGTGTTTAATTAGTAATGTGCTTCTATCATTATGGTACTGTAAACATTTTGCAATGCAAATTGCATTTTCTTCTTTTAGTACTTTTGTTTAATCTTGAAAATACGCATTCTGTATTCTAAAATAGTAACAATGAGAGTAGGTGAATGTATTTATTATTGTATCTGCTATAGAACGAGGACGCAGTTACAGTCGTAGCAAGCAGGGCGAGGTCAAAGGCTTCTGGAGATATAAATGCACGACAAAAGTGATCATTAGCACTCATCTTGCATAAAAGTATGCATCTCATCCGTAATTCCGCATTTCGATATCTGTATTTATTATTAAGATATCATTTTGTCATGCTTTCCAAGTTCTAATAATTTAACAGTTATGTGTTTTGATAATCAACTACGGGGACCGTCAATGTATTAAGCTGATTAATACAGTGTCAGGCATATTATAAAAACGTGTAACAACGGTCGTGGTCACTATAATCTAATATCCGTTCATACATGTTTTCTCCTCCGTTAATGTATATCTGCGTGCAAGGATTTACATCAGTGATCTTTCATACACAATTGGTCAGGCTGGTGCAGCTCTACTAGCAAAGGTGAAATGTTATACGACAAAGTTACGTACAAAGCGTATGCCTTAAAAATATCGAAGCAACTGATGAATTGGTTATGTGCATACAATTTGTTACATACATTTCGTTTTTACTTTACAATTTCAAGATACTAAAGCCAAACAAAATAAAACACATACTAGGTGAAAGGTAGTACATAATAAAAAATCTTATCAAAATTAACAAAAGTATTAAATGCAAGAGCAAAGTAGAATGACATGCCACATGATGATTAAAATAATATTTTTTTATTTGATGTTTTACTCTTTCATTTCTTACAATAACAGGCACAATTACCTAGCGCTGGAATGTTGAGTTAATTTTACGTTGTTTTAGACTGAAATAATGGCAAAAGTAAATAAAACAAACAACATAATTGTATTTTTCCTTTCGAACACATTAACTTTGTTAAATTTTAGTATTGGTAAAGCTTGATATATGCTTTCAGTTGGTAGGAATACTAAACAGTCTGTTACAAGTTAATGAATTAGTCAGGGTATAGTGTGTGTTCAACACTTTTGGTGAACAAAAAAGACTCTTTAGCAAGATAATGTCTATAACGTGTTGCCCTTTTACAATTTCATTGCAGCTTAATCAATACTTATAATCACCTGTTAAATTACAATTTGTAAAGACACTGTAGAAAATCACTGCTTTGGAAGCACACTGAAGAAGTAGAAAATCAGTGCGTTGGAAACACAAATCAGGAAAGTTAAAAAGTGATAGTGCCAAACAAACACGTAGAAAAACTTGAGTATTACCCATTTTATTACAGAAGTATCAGCTTAATTTACTTTTTTGTGCCAGATTTAAACATTTATTTATTTTATGGCTATAAATCCCTTGACATTGATCTTTTAAATACCATGGTTAACACGAGGGTGTGATGGATTTAATATGTTTATTTGAACAGTTTATGATTCCTTTAGAAATTCACGTCAACCTAGCAAAATTGTTTGGGTGCTTGAAAAAAGTATCACCTAGAAAGGCTTATTATGCCTTATTCACTTAAGACATGTTTGATTAGTGTAATGCTTAAATTAGATTGTTTTTCAATTGGCAAATTTTCTATAAGTTTTGCAAAAATTTATGAAACGTAAAAATGAGTCATGTGTTATAGTTTATATAAAATATTTCTTGGAAACAAAATGTTGATAGAGTTCTAAGTGATTTTGTATGACAAAGTATGTGATAAATAATAATAATAATTTTAGAACAATTTATTATCTGTTATCTCAAGATCATATGATATCGGATCTTGTATCTCGCACTTACCAACAACATCCATATATAAATCGTTCGTGATGTATTGTCATGTATGATATCAAATACCATGAAGATAAATAATATTAATTTACTTGAAGAAGGGTATAACGTAAAACTATATGTCGCGACGGTAATACTTTTGATATTAGTATGATCCTAATTAAAAATGTCAATCGGGATTAATTCAACTAAATTGGTCCAAAATAGTTTGTATTTACCATATTTATGAGCACATTGTTCATTTTGAAAAAGCGCATGTTAATTCAAAACAAATATACCTAAGTATGTTTAAGATATTCAATCAGAAATGAGTGAGGATTATAACAAATTGTTTTGTGTTTTTGATAATTTGTTTTTTTAATGAATAGCACATAGAAATGATAAAACATTATGAAAGTCACAATGCCAACTTGGGTGTGAAATGTACTATCATCGAATACTTGTTAATGTTTTAACTTTTTTTCATGAAATAGAAAATTTCAAATTTAAAGCCTTGTCTGCGTGAAGATGTATATAATGTATACTTTTGTTTACTTCTTTAAGTCATATTCAAGGTGACGTCGTGCGGACGTTAATATTCCTTTGAATAAGTTACTTTTACCAGCTTAAAGCCCCGTGCTTTTTACATTTATCTTTAAGAATTATGTTCTCCTACTGGAATGTTGACTTTGTTATTCTAATTAACAAATATGTCTACCATATTATTTGACGCATACAAATATAGCTTGAAATGTTTTATTCAGCCTAGACACATAAGAGCTAATGTTAAATACCTACTGCTAAGAAAGTTTGATTAAATGAAGCCAAAGGTAGTGTCTGATAGAGCTAAGTCTCACAATATACAGTGGTTCACATTATTTCTATCGCACAACGCTGAAACAGAGGAGAATATCAGTAAAGCAAAAACGAACGTATCATTAGTTATACAAATAAATTCAAAAAGGAAATTATGACGCAATTTACAGAATTTCTACTAAAGACAAAATATCGGTATGAAATTCATATCTTACCCTATATAACATCAATCTTATTTTCAGAGTCCAAAATATTTATTTCAAATTCATGTCGTAATCAATCTAGCCTCATTTTCATTTTCTCAGTCCTTATGTTCATCAAATCTTTATTGTACTTGAAGCCAGAAAGTTCGGTCAAAAGTTCAAATGGTGATATAAAATTAAGAGGACATTGCTAAGAACAATACCGATTCTCTTAGACTCAATTACACTCGCTCACAATCAGGTTCAGCTTGCGTCTCGTCCAATATAGAATTGATACCTGTGTACTTATCTTACATATTTAAGTATTGTACTCAATAATGTATTATGACCTCATATCATCTTCTCAGTTATGGTCTTTGCATATGCAATAAAGATAATAAAACAGTCATTAATCGTTTTTTATAGACATTTTTATTTTGTAATGTCATAAGCACGACTTAGACCAAATATTTTTTTATGCGTTTAAAGGATCAACGCCAACAGAAATAGTTTCTCCGAGTGTTGAGTGGTGTCAATGATAGGCATTTATGATTCTTTAAGTAAGTATTCAAAAGCATTTAATATACAGTAGTTCATACTTTTCGTGACAAATACATGTAATTGAACTTAAACATAATTACGTCAAATAAATACGTTAAAATTTTCGATTGGTTACCCTTGATCAGAAGTAATATTAAAGGAAAACAAAAACATTTTAGAAACATAGTCTACGAACATATATAATAATATATATAATTTTTAACATAGCTGGTGGAAACCTTTTTTTTAATTCGATTGTTTTTTTTTGTAACATAGACGCCATGATTTGAGTAATTGTAGCTTTTATGTACAGCATGTTCTAGGATAATATTTCAATTATTGATAATCATGGATTATTAGATTATATCACTAACATAGTTATGACGAAGAACTTATTTTTGTTACATTATCCCGTATTTAACAGCTTCATTGGCCAGTAAACAGATGGAGCATATTGGAAGAAATTACAGAATATTTTTAATGTAAAAATGTTCAATATAACGTTTTGCAAATGACTAAAACTATAGAAATATGTAAACATAATTTCTCTTTTTTGTACAATACTTTGTCAGTTAAGGCGATACTTTATATAACTACTGTCTAGGCGTACTTCTTTCGAAATTATAGGTAGAACACAGCCAAATATATCACATGTAAGCGATACGATAACAATCTTAATTTGTTTACTTTACATCAGCGCCTCTACTATAATGTAGTCAATTATAACCGACGTAGACAGTGTTACATCTAACACGGGTACCTAACAAATGATCTCTTTACTCTTAATTTGATAAGACTTCTACAAAAAAAATCACTTTCGAATAGGTTTTAGAGTAGCCAAGTCTGACAATTTGTTTGTGTCAATATAATTATCTAAAGAAGTAAGCTATATCACCAGCAATGGTTCAAGACTTTTAGGGACATGCTATTAAAAAAAAGGTAAGGTTTGGTCTTAATAATTTATTCCAAAATTGATGAGATATTTTATGATTTAAATGTTTTTGGAATGGATACGAGGCTGGAAAAGTGTGTAGAGGTGCATAGTTAATATTTTATGCGTTTTTAGTTTTGAGCAAAAATATTTCACTGTTTTTGGTGACGTGCATCTTAAAGCAATATCTCTCCTTCGCTTTATATAGTTTATTCTTAAGGAAACTCTTTATTTCGGGATAAATAATGATTTGTTATACAAATATTAAAGAAGGAAAACGAACATTTACATTGCTTGTTATTTCAGATCGGCTGAATAGAGACTTGTTTCAAAAGTATAGGTAAGACAAGGCTTATAGGTTTACACGTCTGAAAACAAATGCCATTAATCATAATTTTGGCGCTTTTGGGTCAGACAATTCAATAGAAATGAAGATATATCGATGATGTTAACTATCGATTAGAAAGGAAAATATGATGTCATATAATCATCTTTATTCGAAGTTTTCATTTATAACAATGGACGCATGACACTATTTAGTATAAAATAAATATAGACTAAAGCAGAACTAAATTAAATTACAAGACTATTTGTAGATGACTCTCTAATAAGAAACAATGATACACGAGGTAAACACAAACAATGTTTGTTCTTAAAAACACACTATTTGCGTTACACAATGTTTTTAATGCATCATTTGAAGCGATTTATTTGCAAGTTGATGGCCTACATTTGCAACAAGTCTTAAATCATTTTTTGAAAGATACACTTTTATTATGCATGTTTGAAAGACGGCAATTATCCGGGTAAAGTAATTAAAGTGACATTATGCCCATCTAAGTGTAAATGGTCAGTGAGTAGGTAAAATATAAGTACCTTGATATGTTAGCATAGTACATGTGCTCTATTTAATATATGACTATGAGTGAAAAAATAGCTAATGACCCACGTGACCAACGGAACTTACTATAAATATCGTTCAGAATGTATCGGTTAAGTAAAATTCTTAAAAAGAGTGGAACAGTTTTTTATAATAAAGATCGTATTGTATCATTAACATTTTTCTTTATTAATCATTAGTCAATCATCATTATAAAAGTCACCCTTTTGAAAAGTATTACTCATTCAAATAAATTTGGCAGCGAAAATGTGAACATAATGTCATTTTAACATAAATTATTAGTATTTGCTCTGATACTGATATGTCCTTTCTACTTATGTAACAATTATAACAGAAATTATCTTTGACGGTCGGTCAACGTGTTTCATTATTATAATGTAAATCTTTAATATTCCAGCATGATGCAGATATAACCATGCAATAAAATTGATATTACAAGGGAATGATATAGATATTACCATTATGCCAATTCTTACGATGTATTTAAATATTGAGAGGGTTGACAAACCCGTTGTTTTGAAAGGCGAATCGTTGCCTTTTGTTTATTTCAGTCAAGTTGTTTGGTTAATTTGTCATGTTTCATAGTTAAAATAAGTTACAGGATAGCTTTTGACTTGTCAAGCCTTCACCTGAAGTGTCAGATGTTTTCCTTGCTTCTAGCACAGACTTGTAAAAGAGATAAGTAATTGATTATATTTAGTTTCAGTTAGTACGTTATCAAACATTAACAATGATTGGCATCCAAGTAATACATCTTTTTTAAATATAAACGTTACATTTAAACCAATTAGAATTATAGTTTAATTTGGGTCATTATTTTTTAATGTATGGAATATTCTTTATAGTTTATAATTTAATAGAAACCCTTATTGGAATTATGACACCTAAGTAATCAAAATATTTCTGTGTCATATATTGTAAATCCGTCTGTTTCATTAAAAATTTTAAACATCTGAGCCCTGAAAAATAAAGGATCATAAACATGAATTTTTGCCTCAGTTATAACCACATACTCATATAAAGTCTACTATAATAGTACATTTATTTACTTAATACATTCTATAGTTATATTCTTTCAACTGCCATTCGGAAAATTTACTTTTACTCAGAATAAAGTATAAATATCTGGGAAAAGTGATCCTTCGGAGCATAAAAAACATACTCCGTTTGATTGAGGCTGTACATGAGAGATAATGAAATTGTGCAACATCCCTCACGGTCCATAGCACCGGATTGAGCGGTACTCAATTCTCAACCCTTAAAAGTGCTGGACTCAATGATCCCGAACGACAAGACAAATATAACAACACTGAGAACTTTATACGGCTTCCACACAGCATTTGACACCTGCTGTTATGAGGCATAAATATCTTGAAAAAAGTGATCCTTCGGAAGCATTAAGTATATTGACAATTGATCGTAAACACTTATTACTTTATCATCATTGGGAAATGATTAAGTCTAAAATATGAATGTTCGACGTGTGTCCCTAAAATAAATTTTGTATAGTTCTTCTTAAGAATTAAAAGCACAGCGATTTTGAATATATAAATATGTAAATTCAGTATATTTTTTCTTATCATGCAAAAATTTCTTCCCATTTTGTATATTTATTATTTATTCCTATATTATTCCTATAATTTTACAGATCCTGTATGTTTTGTGATTGATATTGATACTGTGTGTATACCACACTTGCAAAAAATTATAAATATATACTGTATAATTATGCAAATAAAACAATTTTCAAACATCGAAGAATATGTAAAATGTGTACTGCAAAAATTTGTGCACATCATATTTAATCAATAAATTATATGGATTCATTTCTTATTCTTAGAATTTATAGAAATAAATTTCTAATTACCTCCCTTTATTAACATTAAAGTTTAAATTTGGTAATATCGTTATAAATAATGCTTATTAAAAACTTACAATATTGACAAATCTTAATTTGTGCATCATAATTATGAAATAAAACCATGACAAAAATGTGTTTCAGAATCTTTAAATTGTTCATTCCTTCTTCTTTTTTTACATAAGAAGTAACACCCTGAAAAAAGGGGTGTCCGTGACCGAGAGATTAAGGTCGTTGACTTCAAACCACTTGCCCCTCACCGCTGTTGGTTCGAATCCCGACAGGGACTTTGGATTATTTTATGTGAGGAAGCTATCCAGCTAGCTTACGGAACGTCGGTGGTTCTACTAAGGTGCACATTCGTGCCTGAAATAATGCACGGAAGGGCACCTGAGGTCTTCCTCCACCAGTAAAGCTGGAACGTCGCGATATGACCTATACTGTGTCGATGTGACGTAAAACCGAAAACAAACAAACAAACAAAGTGAAAAAAAAACCAAAATAATAAACAGGAAGAAGTTACTATACTTGCATTTCTTAAACACAAGAGACTATATTTTATGACATTGCAGTTTTAAATAAAAGTTTAACACTTGAAATTGTGGTATTATGTTATTTATAATTCGATTTGAATTTTGTTTACCGGTATTTTTAAAATGGATATCCCAAAATGTTTAATCAATTTGTGAATATGAACGTAAATAGATACCATAAAAGTGTATAATTTTGTGCTATTTTGTGACTTTTGCTTGTTGAAGACCTATTATTTTATTTTTTAAAAGAAAGAAATATTATTGTTTATCCCATTTTAAGATTATAAGCCGTTAAATTGAGAAGGTTTACGTTACTGATATTTTGTATATCCTTAAAAGGGTAATCCTCAATTGATTTTTAAATATTAATTACATACCATTTAATTAATTTATTGATATTGCTGGATATTTTAGTAGAAGACATATTGTTATTTATTACATACGTGATAAATCTTCAAGTATAACTTATTCTAAATATTGAGACGTTTACAGACAGGAAAAGAAAGCAAATAAGAAATAGTCTTAAAATAATAAAATATAATTTTTCAACCCTTATGTAATGATACAGATATGGACAACGTGTAATTTACTTTACTGATATCAATTGTAATTATTCCTTATTCGAGGAAAAACGCTTTTCATATAGCCCTTAATAAAGTGCGAAATGCAAGTGTGTGTTTGTGTTAAAAGGGTTGCTTAAAACTAGAATGGTACAGCCTAACAACAGCATGTGCATTTTGAATTTGTCTATAATGTAGTTGATATTGAATAAGTGTATATGCAATTATAAAGCCTCGCAAACCATAATTTTATTAAACTTGTTTAATAAATTTTCTAACGAAGCCGCACGCATTTAATATTCTCTTTATCACGTATAAAAAGGGTCTCTGTTAATAGTAAATAAGAATCAGTTTTACCTTGATGCCGTGTAATATCGTTTTTACGGAGTCGCAAAAAACATAACTGGTATATAAATAAACTAAAATCAGTATTGTTTTTAAAAGTATGAAGATATTGACAAATGCATCAAATTGAAAATGCTTAAAGTATTTACTTGCTAGTGACTTACATGTACAGCTTTGTTAAGTAAGGTAAATATTATCTTTGCACTGTATATGCTTGGTTATACATACATTTGTAACTTGTTTAACTGTTCCTTATCAAGTATAGAAATGTCAATTATATCACTGCTATTTTATAACATTCCACTTTTTTCCAATAAATCGGCGCCTTATGTAACAGTTGGCAATTATAACTGAAGTAAACAGTGTTACACTCTTACCAACGGATTTCGTAGGGCTTATTAATAAGACTCTAATCATTAGAAGAGCATGATGGTATTTGTTGTTACTTTGCAAATGGTATAATACAATATGTTCATGTTAATAATAAAATGTCGTTTCATGTCAGCCATCATTTATATCTGATTCAATAACTAAAAGTAAATATTTAAATTCATATGATCTTTAAAATAATGGTCTATTAGATCTAATATGAATTTAGATTTATTATTTCAATTATATTATAATTGGACATTTGAATATTGCATTTATACCAGCGAAAAATATAATTCGAATATAGGTATTATGAGCAAAACGTATTTTAATCATTTAATGTGTTTTTAAACAGAAAATAAATAAATAAATAAATGAATAAATAAATACATGAATAAATAAATAAAGAATTAAATTAGAATTAGAAACTATATTGGGTCTGAAATGAACAATAAAAACTAGTTAAAATAAAGCAGTGTTAAATATGACGGTAACACTTTCGAATAATTGAATTATCACTTTCAATTTGAATCCTATTCTATGACTACACGATTGCATTAGTAGATCGTATTTAATCAGATGTGTACACAATTTGGAAAAATTGTATCAATTGGCATTGTTCTTTAATGGTACAAATATTTAATTTATTTAACACATTTAAAACATAACATTGAATCCGGATTTTTCCCATGTGACTGACAACAAGTACTATGATCCTTAAAAACACAAAGAGTAGATTGTTCAAGGCCTTGAAATAATCTGATGACAAAATCTCTTAGACTGAACATCGGAATTTATGTTTGTCACAAAAACCACTTTTTTGAGATAAAGTCTGCTACGAATTTGTTTGATTGACGTGAGTATTCCTAAAGTATTAGGAAGCCTTTGGTAATCTAAACATTTCAGTACACATGTATAGTTGTAATCTGAAATATTTCACAGCATAATTATTCACAAATAGAAGCAAAATAAAAACAACAAAGAACATGCTGTATATAAATGTTCGCTAATTAAAAAAAATAAGAAAACAATATACTCGTAGCAATGGAGAAATGACGTCTGTGCCAGTAATTTAGCGAAAATTGATTTGATGTTCTTTAACCTGGTTATGTCATTTCACATACCGTGTGTCCTACAAGATATATTTAAGCCTAGCAGGAATTCTCACTTAAATGAATAGCTGATTAAAATTCAACTAAATTAATATTAAGTTTAATATTTTGAACTAACTAACTTTTAACCGCTTTTAATAGGTAACTTTCTATAAATTAATTATAAATATTTCATGAACTTTGTAATTGATAATTAGATAAATAACAATGTAACATCGCGACCGGACTGTTTTCTTGTATGGATTTCTGAAGCACGCCGTTCCTTTAAGTTTGGTTGAAATGTGGCACTGTTTGAGCCAAGATTTCCAAACGGAACCCTAAAAATATCTAACAGACAGAAATGTTGCTCATTTTCGTCAGTTATGTCGACTTTTAAAGGAAGCTCTATAATTTCAGAATCAAAAGTGAAAGGTATACAGATATTTATTGAAGAGCACAACAATAAAACCCTATCACTTGTCAATCTAGGTAACACATCAAAATGATCACCCGGTTAATATAGGGGACTCAAATAAATGTAATTACAAAAACGTAGTTCAACGTTTACGTTACGAATTGTATTCTTCCAGACTAGACAATAGGAGCAATAGAATTCATTGCTTTCATAAATTATCGTTTATCATTGTTTGCTACAATGGAAACAATAAAATATTCAGAACATAATATTTTACATGATTTTATTGGATTAAATTAGAGCTAGGTTATACTTTATGACAATCCGAATGACTATATAAATAAATGATGAATAATGAAAAATACACAGTTTTAACTCAGTCAATATTTTATTTTAGACACGACTTTGTTTTCACGATAAATGGTTTTTATTACTCGTCGTCCAAAGATTTATTCTATTAAAAGACTCATCAGGTCAAAATGTCTGAATGCTATGGTAGGAAGTTGAAATTGGACATGCATGTTCATAAAATCTGAAAAAAAGGTGATGAACAATGTAAATCTTCAATATTCGGGAATATTATTTTAATGTCGACACTGAAAGATGATTTACTGTTCTTTTTTCAAGAAGATAAACAATACTCTTACCATAGTTATATTGTTTTATGGACTAGACAGGTGCTGGCATTTTGTTATAAACATCAAATAAACAAATCAAATTTAGCAAAGCAAAAACAACAATAACATGAAAACGACATGATACAACATGGGTTAAACATTTCTTGCTGTGCAGTAGTTGATTTATAGTTATTGTTTCTTTCAATAATTAATAAAATGACAATACGCTCACATTTATGAACGTTAATAAATTTTTGACATTTTTGCCATGTAAGTATAACTTTCTTAGAAAGTGCTCTACACTTTCAAAAGACACATGTTTAGTATAAGAAAGGCTTTAGTTACTCTACGCGTTGATATATGTGTTAACAATTTGTTTTTAACTTTGTCTCCTTTTTTAAAATGTCAAGAAATGTATAAAAATTCGTAAAATCTTGGACAAAAGATACATTTAACGACAGCAAATAATACTTTATTATGCTCATTTTCTCATCTGGGCCGTGCATTTTGCTTGTTCATAAATATTAAATGTGCCATATTCCATTTTCAGGATACTAATTTAAAGTGATGTTAAATGATTCTTTAAAAGTGCTTGATAAGCCGTTCCTATCACTTCATCGTCTAAACATGTGGATGATTTTAAATGTAAGAACAATAAGTGCCAGAATTGCATTGATTAAATGTGATAGTTCACTGGAAATTACATCATATAATGTTAACAGTAACATTAGTTAAACTGATTAAGATGTCTACCATTCAACTTGATATATACACATATTGTTATGAAAAATATTTGTTACCAGCTTTGGCGCATAAGCATAAGCGCTAAGCCGCAATGGAGCTTTACGTAACCTTTAATGAAGCCATCGATGTAGTCTAATAACTCTGCATTTGGAATAAAAATAATAATGCTTAAATGCTAAACTTAAATAATTGACGTTCTCACCTTTATTACTGTCACAAATAAATAAATGTTTAAGCAGATAAAAATTTGACAAATAAGTAGCAAACATAGAACAGCAACTATCGCACACTCATACATTTATGCTTTGATACAAATCACAACTAAATGATCGAAAAGATTCATTAAACATAAAATAAGAATTCATGATTTATTTTGCAAGTGTTGACATATCAAAGTATGTTTTCGTTGCAAATAAGACCAAAACAAATGTGTTTAATATATAATATGTTGATTGCTAGAATGACAGTAAAGGTACTTTTGTCATTTATAAAATATAAAGTTATTGTAGATCTATTTACAATTTAATGTAGTTTATTTCAATACCATATATTTCATCACCACATGACGGTATTTAACACCTGAGCCCATACATATGTGATAAAAATAAGAATTTTATGCCGGTTGAAAAACAAACCCACCACTATACTGACTGCAATATTTTTTCACAATCACAGAAAAAATATCATGAAATTCATTAAAAAATGTGCATATTGGAACTACCAGTTTAAAGGAAACAAAGTGTTTGCAGAGAGAGAAAAGTAAAATTTGATACAGAATAATATGATTGCATATTTGCAACAATTTGCATGATCTCCTGTATGAAAACATATTAAAAGTATGAATAGGTGAAGTTATAACACGAACAACGATTATGATTATTTGTTATTATATAATGAGTATGACCATGGATTTTCCTTATATGAAAAATACTTACAAAATCATCTTTTTGATGACACAAAAGCTATATTTTAGATATTTATCATGGCTCTCTTGATTGGACAGACGATAAAATGTCTAGCCATTTCCAAGACAAACTTGTTTGTTGTTAATTGTAGTAAATTTAAAGTGTGAACAATGCAAGTTATGGCACTGCCATTTAATTAATTACGTGTGTATAAATGTGCGAGCATTAAGCGCCCTTGTTTTGACAAATATAACTGGTTAAGACAGCTGTACATTCTCACACATATACCCTTATTGTATTATGCTTTTGATTGATATGATCAGAATTATTTCACTTCGAACAAAACATAAACTATTTTGTCCTTAATAAGCAATTTATAAAGAAGTCATATTTCAATTTTAACCGAAATTAAAATAGTAAATATTTCATGGCTAGTCTTACAAGTAAGAAATCAAATTAAGTAAACATATTATTTTGTGGTATATTACACTAAGCAAAGCAGTTTTCATTTCATATTCATCTATTTTATAACCATCTGAGTCTTGAAAAAATAAGGGCCTTAAACATCAATTCATCGCCTCAGTTATAACAACTAACTGAATCACAATTCAAATTTACTATGAATAAAGGATGATGAACATGGATACGTTAGCATCATTGCGATATATTGAAGTCTTAAAGTATGACTGTACGACGTTTGTTCGCATAATACTTCTATAAAATAATAAAAACAAATCGTCATTAATAGCGATACCAAATCTATTTCATATGTCTACATTACATAGGTTTAATGCTACATTTCAACTGTTAATATAGATAGATACTACTAGATTAAATAAGTGCCATTTCGTAACAGACATTTTTTGTTGGTTATTCAATAAGATGAAGACCTATTGGTATTTATTACATTTTACGTGTACGTGATAAATCTTGAAGTAAAATTTAGTCTAAAAATAGAGACGTTCACAGACAACGAGATGTAGATATCGTTCTAAGCGATATATTTGTGAAGTGTAAACAATACCATGTCTTAACTTGTATTGACTGGAAATTTTTTGTAAATTTTGTCTTCAATGTAATGATACAAATCTGGAAAACATATAATTAACTTAACTGACAACACTGACAATTAATACACACTTATTTAGAAATTCATTTTTTGTACCTATACCCCTTAAACCTCTGTTTAAAATTAGATAAATACACACAATGCTAATTTGTGTTTACATTATTAGTCATACAGATTTTTGACGGGTTATATAACCCTATATAAACGGTTGTTTGTATATATACACGTAACCCGAGCTGCTGGTCCTTTGGGATCATTGATGCCAGCACTATTTAGTGTTGGGAATTAAGTTTCGCTCAAGCCGGTGCTAGGGACGTGAGGGATGTTGCATTGTTACATTATCCCTAATGTTCAGACTCAATCCACCCAAGTCTGCAACTTTCATGCAATTTTGTTTTTTTAACCTCCCGAGGGATCACCTTTTTCCAGATTTTTCTATTGTTATTTTTATTTTATTGTTACTGTTTATTTACAGTCATATAACCGGAAAAATATTTATAACGAATTTATAATAGCACATTTACTTTTTACAAGAAAAAATATGATTTCAACATAAATTGGCCCAGACGTTTATATAAAACTATTATTCGTCAAGATTATCCATTGAAAAGCGTTGTTGCAAACGTGCAGTATCATTACAATAAATATAAGGGTTTGCTTCGTGGGATGCTTAATGTACATGTATGGCTTAAAAACTGAATTTCTATCCATTTAAATAAGATAATACATAATTCTTAAAAAATACTTTTTTGTTAATTTAACCCTTTAACCTCCGTTTTAAAATTAGATAGATGCACGAAACACAAAACACAAATTTGTGTTTGTATTCATAAATATTAGCGTTTGTTAGAGTGATTATTGTTTGTATATTGTCACAATTTCGAAGTGAAATAACATGTAAACTGTAACCTTTAAATGATATTGATATTTGAGGAAATATTATCATTGGCATAAGGAGTTTGATATTGCTTTTGTTTTACTTTTTGCAAATTTTTTTTATTTTCTCCCTTGAAATGGTTTGATGACAAAATCCCTTAGACTGAATATTGGAATTTATTTTGGTCTCAAAAGACACTTTCAAGATAAGGTCTGCTGCAATATATGCCAGCTAATTTGCTTGATTGACTTGAGTATCACAATAGTATGAGGAAGTCTTTGATAATCGAAACATTTTTACTATACATTGTTCATTTCTTATCAGAATAATTCATATCTGTATACAGATAGACAAATAGAATCAAATTTAAAACCACAAAGAACACTGAAAGCTTTCGTATGTTCGTAATCAAACATTTAGAAACCAATTAAATGTGGAACAGTAATTGGATAATTACATGTATAACATGAACAGAGTGATATGATTTTGTTGAGACTTGACATATCATTGTACATACTACTGTGTGTCCGTCCAACACAATCGGTTTTAGCTAAATAAAATCAGCATGTAAATGGAGTATATGGTATATTGCAAACTTTGAAACCTAAAAACGCTTAGAACGTATTTCCATGATAAACTGATTTAAGTTCAACTAAATGTTATTTTTACATCTTTTATCCTAAACCCTGTCAACCGCTTTGTTTACATTTTGCTATTTGCATCACATTACTGTGTCACAGGTATAGAAATTTTACCATATTGTGGCCTAATGTTGTTTTATATCGAGCATGTTTCTAATCCATTATTAAAACATAATTTAACACATATTTGCTATTTCTATAGAATTAATATAAGGATTTTTTAGCCATAATGTGCAACATTCAAAGAATGTAGGTTTGCATTAAGTGATACAAATAAAATAGTTTAAGCTAGAAGATAAAGAAATAACCGACATGTATGTAGGATATTTAAATAATTTATATCAGACTGAACAGGTCAAGCAAATTGACAGATACACTTCGACATGATCGAATAAAGCCTCCGTACTGCTCATGTCTATCGCACAGTTCCATTCCATTAGTGATTCATATATAGAAAACAATACGGCTTGTGACCCAGACTTCTCTGATATTCCGTTTAAACAATAGTCAACCTTTTTCTTTTCTGAGTTAGTAGACCAAATAGGGACAATGTTTGCATTCAATTTTGATGATAATATCACGTATAAAGCGGATGAAGCATTGCACTGAATGCCACCAAAATTATAAAATTGAGCGTACATAAGATATTAATGAGACTAATTGCTTTAATGAAACTAGTACTACTAGAAATAAACGAAAAAGTGTATTTCCAGTTCCCCCCATTTTGCATGAAGGATGATGGGAACATAGTACATTTGATGAGGCATAGATTTGAAAAGAAACATAAACTGTTATCAACAATGATTATCATTAATATTTTCACAGTCATAAATTAGATAATGAATGAACGCAAACAAATGCATATCGCCGTTGCCAGTTCCCGACATAGGTTTTGTAAAAGGCTTCCTTTTTGAATTTATAAATGGTACATGTACTTTAAAAATATACAATCTTGTATCAATAAAAATTGTACAATTTGCTGATATTTGTACTATGTAATAAGGGAGGATAATAAGGAATTCATAATTAGAGAGAAATCGTTTAAAGGCTGTAGTTGTTATTCAATTGTTAAAAGTAAATATATTGGTAACAACCTACTTTTAACTTTCAAACTTTATTTGTATAATTTCATTTAAACTTTTGAACGATGTCCAAAAATGAATATGATAAAATGAACATGACTTTGTATTTATTACCCTTTAAAGCCACATTAGAGCTCAGAAACAAAATTTTATAGAAATGCAGACATAGTTTTTGCATTATTAATATTATGGTTTTAAGCATATTAGTTGCATATCACCTGCGGAAAAAACGCTAAATGTCACGAAGTGATGTTTTGACATTCAAACAAAATTAAAAAAATGGACTATCAAAGAATTTACTGCCAACAGGCAATAGAAGCAAAAGAATGTTACATTGTTACATTATCCCTCATGTTCAGACTCAATCAACCGAAGTCTGCAACTTTCATGTAATTTGGTTTTTTATGCTCCCGAGGGATCAACTTTTTCCAGATTTGTCTATTGTTATTTTTATTTTATTGTTACTGTTTATTTACAGCCATATAACCCGAAAAATATTTATAACGAATTTATAATAGCACATTTACTTTTTACAAGAAAAAAAATATGATTTCACCATAAATTGGCCCCAGTCGTTTATATAAAACTATTATTCGTCAAGATTATCCATTGAAAAGCGCCGTTGCAGACGTGCAGTATCATAACAATAAATATAAGGGTTTGCTTCGTGGGATGTTTAATGTACATGTATGGCTTAAAAACTGAATTTCTATCCATTTAAATAAGATAATACATAATTCTTAAAAACTACTTTTTTGTTAATATAACCCTTTAACCTCCGTTTTAAAATTAGATAGATGCACGAAACACCAGTTTGTGTTTGTATTCATAAATATTAGCGTTTGTTAGAGTGATTATTGTTTGTATATTGTCACAATTTCGAAGTGAAATAACATGTAAACTGTAACCTTTATATGATATTGATATTTGAGGAAATATTATCATTGGCATAAGGAGTTTGATATTGCTTTTGTTTTACTTTTTGCAAAAAAGTTTTATTTTTTCCCTTGAAATGGTTTGATGACAAAATCCCTTAGACTGAATATTGGAATTTGTTTTGGTCTCAAAAGACACTTTCAAGATAAGGTCTGCTGCAATATATGCCAGCTAATTTGCTTGATTGACTTGAGTATCACAATAGTATTAGGAAGTCTTTGATAATCGAAACATTTTTACTATACATTGTTCATTTCTTATCAGAATAATTCATATCTGTATACATATAGACAAATAGAATCACATTTAAAACCACAAAGAACACTGAAAGCTTTGAATTCGTATGTTCGTAATCAAACAATTAGAAACCAATTAAATGTGGTACAGTAATTGGATAATTACATGTATCACATGAACAGAGTGATATGATTTTGTTGAGACTTGACATATCATTTTACATACTACTGTGTGTCCGTCCAACACAATCGGTTTTAGCTAAATAAAATCAGCATGTAAATGGAGTATATGGTATATTGCAAACTTTGAAACCTAAAAACGCTTACGTATTTCAATAATAAACTGATTTAAATTCAACTAAATGTTATTTTTACATCTTTTACCCTAAACCCTGTCAACCGCTTTGTTTACATTTTGCTATTTGCATCACATTACTGTGTCACAGGTATAGAAAGTTTACCATATTGTTGCCCCAATGTTGTTTTATATCGAGCATGTTTCTAATCCATTATTAAAACATAATTTATCACATATTTGCTATTTTTAAAGAATTAATATAAGGATTCCTTAGCCATAATGTGCAACATTTAAAGAATGTAGGTTTGCATTAAGTGATACAAATAAAGTAGTTTAAGCTAGAAGATAAAGAAATAACCGACATGTATGTAGGATATTTAAGTAATTTATATCAGACTGAACGGGTCAAGCAAATTGACAGATACACTTCGACATGATCGAATAAAGCCTCCGTACTGCTCATGTCTATCGCACAGTTCCATTCCATTAGTGATTCGTATATAGAAAACAATACGGCTTGTGACCCAGACTTCTCTGATATTCCGTTTAAACAATAGTCAACCTTTTTTCTTTTCTGAGTTAGTAGACCAAATAGGGACAATGTTTGCATTCAATTTTGATGATAATATCACGTATAAAGCGGATGAAGCATTGCACTGAATGCCACCAAAATTATAAAATTGAGCGAACATAAGATAATAATGAGACTAATTGCTCCCCCATTTTGCATGAAGGATGATGGGAACATAGTACATTTGATGAGGCATAGATTTGAAAAGAAACATAAACTGTTCTCAACAATGATTATCATTAATATGTTCACAGTCATAAATTAGATAATGAATGAACGCAAACAAATGCATATCGCCGTTGCCAGTTCCCGACATAGGTTTTGTAAAAGGCTTCTTTTTTGAATTTATAAATCTATAGCATAGTGGTACATGTACTTTAAAAATATACAATCTTGTAGCAATAAAAATTGTACAATTTGCTGATATTTGTACTATGTAATAAGGGAGGATATTAAGGAATTCATAATTAGAGAGAAATCGTTTAAAGGCTATAGTTGTTATTCAATTGTTAAAAGTAAATATATTGGTAACAACATATTTTTAACTTTCAAACTTTATTTGTATAATTTCATTTAAACTTTTTAAACGATATCCAAAAATGAATATGATAAAATGAACATGACTGTATTTATTACCCTTTAAAGCCACATTAGAGCTCAGAAACAAAATTTTATAGAAATGCAGAAATAGTTTTTGCATTATTAAAATTATGGTTTTAAGCATATTAGTTGCATATCACCTGCAGAAAAAACGCTAAATGTCACGAAGTGATGTTTTGACATTCAAACAAAATAAAAAAAAGACTATCAAAGAATTTACTGCCAAAAGGCAGTAGAAGCAAAAGAAGGTTCAGGTATATGGCTAATATTTATGTTTTTGAAACTATAACAATACGCGTTTGAAAAATAGAAATATACAACTTTTTGAGGTCATATTGGGCCTTACATAAACTAAATACTAAATTTCTGGACCTTGTCTGAATGGAATCTTTGCGTTATATTCGGCATAAGATATATCTTAATTTATTCCGTACGAGGAAGTTGTATTGTTATTTATTACTTTTCCGTGATATCTCTAAAATTTGACATGTTTCCTGGCCAGACACTGCGATGAAAAAATAGAAGATAAATCGTTGTAAGTAATTTATGTCAAGTGGAAACAATGTCATGTCGTCCATTTCAATTACACAAATTACTGGCTTATTCTTGTACTTTTTATTGTTATCGATACTTTTTACAAACCTTTTTTGAAACGTCCATAATGACATTTTAGTAAATACATGTATTATTCTACTATCGGAGGAAATGTATCCAGTGATCAACTTATTTACTTCTTATTGACAGACAGTTTTTTTAGTTTCAGTGATAACTTATCTTCCTACTCATTAGACTAACTTGACATCTTTCAAACTTGTAGGTTGAACATTGCCGCCCTTTAAGTAGGTAGGATATTCTCAACTTGATTTTCAATATACCAGAGCCCTTGTGTTACTGTTAATTGTTGCTGAAGTATAACTTATATCTTAAGATTTTATTTTATAGAATGATGCTTTTCAGCGTTACGCAGTTTAAAGAAATAACATTTTTAAGGTATCAATAAAAATATGCTTTGTATTCGTAAATACTTTTGAAATAAGACATTTTTAAAAAACGAGTCATTTAGATAAAGAATCAAAAATATATGATTCGTGCATAAACACGATATGTCTTTACTTCGATAATTGTTATGACGTTTATACCAGTATAACTATTACAAATAAATAATTGTGTAAAAAGTTAAAATTTGCAATTCAAATAACTAGCAAACAAACAACAAAAACTGTAGCAAATTAATTGTTCTAAATTATAGTCTTTATATAAGCTTATAAGTTACGGACTAAAATAGGTTATCCACAAACACAGAACAAATGTTATGAAATTAAATTTGGAACTACCAGCTTAAAAGCTTATAAGCTTATATAAAGACTATAATATAGCTTTATAGTCTTTAAATACAAATATCAAAATTAAATTGAATGATGTTTTCATTGCAAATTACACACAAAATTAAGTTCGCTAAACATTTTGGAGTGAGGTGAAACTTTAAAAATATTAAAATATAATTATTGTATGGTTTAAACAATCATATAGTACAATTTATTTCAAAACAATATTTTGATCATACTGTTTTATCTTTCAAAAGACGGTATTAAATAACTGAGCCCAGAAAAAACACACAAGACTGCTACATATAAAGTTAACGAGGACAAATAAAAAGTTTTTTATATAATATATTTTATGACACAATATGTCTTAAAGCAAAATCAGAATTATATGTAGGTTGACAAACCCACCACTTTACGGACTAAAAAAGGTTATCCACAAACACAGAACAAATGTGATGAAATTAAATTTGGAACTACCAGCTTAAATAAAACAAAAGGTTTGCCTTTCTATTGCAAATCCTTGTTGAATGTTTGCAATTGAAGCTTAAATGGATATCTGGGAAAAAGTGATCCCTCGGAAGCAAATGACATGAAATTGCAGATACGCTTTGATTGAGTCTGTAAAGCATCCAAAACGTATGAGTGACATGACCCTTTTCCGAGATTAAAATGGAATTATAATGCTGGATATTTTCTAAAATTACCTGTTGGTAACATTATCTATGACCAGTCTGCAATTGGCATTTTGCGGCTCACAAGGTTGTAGACAAAGGTGAAAACTTACTTTATAGTTTTTTTTAAAGAAATTTGTAAAATTTGAAAAAAGGTAATGATGCAGATAAGAACTGATTGTATATCTGATTGCGGAAAGGGTTTAAATGATTTCATCATAATAGTTTTGCAGTCTTTTATAATCAATAAGAACTCATCCTGAAACACAGACTCTTGAAATCTTACTTGTTTGCAGTGGATTAACATAATAAAGAAACGAACGAACAACATAAACAGATCAAAAACAAAACAAGAATTGTGTTTGACAAAGTAAAAATGGACAACTTGAATCCAAATACCATAAGAATGTAAGCTTCTGGTGCCATGTAAGATTTAATATATTCAAAGAACACAAGAATATCCTTGAAGTTAAACCATTTTGATTCACAAGCTGTGATTGTATCCAGATTAAATCGACATACTGTATCAGTCTATCAGTCTTGTCATGTGATGTGCCACTCCAAGGAATATGTCTTCGTGTAATGTCGCGATGCGTTAATGAGTAATATATGTGTATGAGAATTTTAAGTCGTTCTTTTTAAAACATATTAATTTTGTTCATGACAAAGATTGCAAAGAAAGTTTTCATTAGACACTGGTAAAAAAGTAAACTGTTTTCGATAAAATTTGTTTTTAATTACCAATTGTTTTAGATAAATTGTTTGTATATTTTTGTAACTTTCTTATTAAATAAATCTTAAAAGGCACACACCTGCATTACCGGGATTATTATATATAAGATAATTATAATTATTTGTCGCTTTCACAAATGTCATAAATTGTTTAAATTAATTTTATATTTTATTAAAAGAAATTGTGCTGAATTATAAGTAGTTTTAAGAATCTTGAAAAATGTTATGTCTCTTTATAATACCACCCAAGCTGTAATATTAAATATTAATATTAAATAGCAACAGGTAAGACATGGTCGAAAAACATATAAAGAAACCGTATAAGAAATGTGTTCCTATAAAATTGTAAATGAAAATTGTAAAAAACATGTTATACATCATTTTATACAGCTAGACCAATACATCATTTACATATTGGAAAATATATTTAAGGTATATGGATAAACCAATGAATGTCAGAAATAAACGGCACTGTACGTTTTAAACAACCCTTGTCAGTCATACAAAAACAACACATATTATTTAGATAACCGTTTTGGATCTAAATCTTTTAGTAGTACAGCATTTATGCAAATAGAAAGAAAATGATTTGCCGTTTTCTTATTTATGCTTTAAGAAATACATACAGTATATAAAGTATCACAATACAAACTTCGCAACTCATGTTTAAATAGATTAATACACATCAGTACTGCAAGATGATATTCAAAGTAGCAAAATTCAAGTTCAAGTGCATTTTGTTTCTGTCAGGAACTGCAATTCTTGTCATAAAACAAAAAATACTACAATAAAGCATTCATACATTGTATAATTGGAAAGTAAACTAATAATCTAGTATTTTGAAAGTAATGATGTCATAAATATTCTTAAATTTGACTGACATTAAATTGACAATGCAAAGGATTAAAATTGCTTGTGTTGCTTTGGACTGCGTTTAGTATGTGTAGCTTTCCCATGCTGATATTTCCTTTCATTTTCTTTATATTTTTTATGTAAGCAACAAGGTGTGCAATTATATACGAGGAAACATTATGTCGGTGATGACACATTATGTGCTAGGCTGCTTTAGCACAATTCATCTTGTTTCAATCTTGAAAATCTTAATTTACATGAAAAGTTCACATTATCTAGAATTAATGTATAATGTGCAATAGCCTTGATTTCGTTTTGAAAGTGTTGTACGCCAATTTTGTTAAAATAATTTTTGTTTTGGTAACTGTATGGAATGTCGCTTGTAATTTCAATGCACAAGTATAAGAGTTCATTTCTGTTCATGTTCTATGGATAGACGAATCAAAACTAAACGAGCAACAGGCTGACTGTGTCAATCTTAATGTATGATGTATTTTTCGTAACTTGCACTTACTTTTATAACTGACAATCCTTATAGAATGCTGACTGTTATTTTCCCTTCTTGTTTAATTCATTTCAAAATTGAATATTTAATTTACAATCAAATACCCTCAATATAAGAAAATGATATAAATAACACATTAATTTTAATGATTATGAACAAAAGAAGAAGAACATTAAAGTTGATTACATTTGTGACCCAGACGCAATGACATTTAATTTGCAAATGATATATGGCGAGTTGAAAACAAATAATTAAATTATATGCGTTACAGAGCGAGCGATTCAAACAAAATAAAAATATCCAGAAATGTTAGTGGGACTGTAAGTGGATAACCTGAAGGATAATAAAAGTTATTGTTGTATTTATTTTTAGATGTCTACGTTTACGTTGTTTTCATTGCAATGTGATTCATTTAACTGAGAGAATTTAATTTGTTAGATTTTGAATAAGAAACCTTGCTGACTATGAAATGAAATTAAAAAAATAATTTTTATTATGATGATTGAATGCACCAGAATCTCTTTTATAAGTTTTCCTCACTGTTGTTTTTGACTTGCTGGCACATTTCTTCGAATGTGTCAAGTACTTGGTGTTAGAGGACATGGACGCATTAACATATTGGCAGTTGATAGTTGCTTCTTGGACTAATCAACTCGTCAGCTTTGATTTGTATTTAGTAATGTAATATGAAGTTTTGCTGAACATTAGTTTAACATCAAGGTTCTGCTTTTAACTGTCATTATTTATGCATTTTATCACCGTCTGTTATCATCATATGAGTTTTAATATATTTAAATGCTTTCCTGACAATCATATGCTTTCGTTTTATGTTGAAATTACCAACGGAATGATATACTACGACCAGAATTCAAGTCAGCAAGACAGAACCATGGATTTCAATTTCCCCAAATGGTCATAAGATATAAAACTTACTAAAAATATAGACAAGCTAAAATTATTTGTTCGTAGACACATTAAAAAAAATGATTTAACATCTTACACTTACTAAAAGTGCAAAACGATATGTACTTTTGGTGTATTATTGCTTTTTGGTTCCAATTTATACATAATATATTATACTAATCAAATTGTAGACTGTATTATAACAACTGCGTCAGGAATCATATATCATGTATATGGTAATATAGACAAAAATTATTTGTCATTGAGAGGCAGATATTCCTTTTGTATGTATTTATAAGCATTACCAGTTTGATTAAATTCCTATTCATAAATTCTTTTAAAAAAGCATTTTAGAGAATTGATAGATAAGTGCGAAATCAAGATACAAAGAATAGTTGACTGAAGAAAGTCATATTTAAAAATGACCGGGGAAATTAATGTTTTTATCAAATTTAAAAACATGTTTAACTTTCTTAGCTGCCACAGAATTATGTTAAAATGAATCAAGCACCAAAGTTAACACACACATTTTTTCCAATATTGTGGCCTGAAAATTGAACGGAAACTAAATGATCAATTATTGGCAATTATGCAAATACCGTTATCCTTTGTTTTAGGAATAAACGGATATCTTTCAATGCATATATACTCTTTTCATTGAAAAGCCAGACGGAAAAAAATCTAGATTACAAAGCTTTGACTCAATGCGAATCTCGGGAGAATTTGTTCAGTATTACAGGATAAGCTCTGTTGAAGTATAGACGTATAATCAGGATCTGCTAATTTGCTTGTTTTGACTTGTGATTCCCAAAAGTAATTCCCAATTCCCATTATATATATAGTCTTGTTTATATCTAAAATCTAGTTATAACATCTTTCGACTAAACACAATTTCAGATTATATGTGCGCACATTTCTTATGACTTAATCTAACATTTTCTTTTTAATTTTAATGTTTGAAAGAACTTTTAAATATCTTTGATTTCCCCTCAACATGGTGTTTTAAAAGGGCAAGTTATTGGTCGTGTTATGACATTGGATGATTAATTGTCGACGTAATCCTTTCATGTTCGATTTGAACACCTAATTGTAAGATTGTTAAAACTAACTTCAAAGTGTTTGAACATATAAAGTCCGACGATTTGTCGACGAATATTTTAAAAATTCAAAGAGAAATTTCTAATTTACTTCATGGAATATCCATATGCGGAAGAGAATTATTAGAATCACGTCTCCAAACCTTAAATATTCTGTAGCTATCCAATCGAAACATTTGACTTGTCATAAACCTTAATCGAAATTTCTTAATATTTTTTTATATTAATCAACCGATATTTCCGTGTGAGCGTGAAACAATGCGTTGGCAAACAATTATGGTGTTAAGTGAGTGATATTTGCAAACAGTCATCTACCGAAACTTAGTTTCGCTTTGATTGTAAAATAATCAAAAGGCGGCAAGAAAAAGGAACATACAAAAAAATATATCTGTCGTTTTGTTTAAGGAGGAAAAATAAATTTACATTTCCTGATTATTATTAATTTATAAATGTAACATACAGTGAAATCTCGATTGGCGTTATTTATCTAAAGAACTGTCAATCATTTTAATTTTTCACATAGCTTTCGGTGCCTATGGTCGAGTAGTTAAAGCTGTTGATTTAAAACAACTTCCCCCAAATCGTTGTTGGTTCGCATCCCGCCAACGAATTTTAATTCCTTTGGTTTAAACATTTGTTTGACGTTTTTACTGCATAATGGTTAAACTATCAGAAATATAGATTTAAGTCAATCGGCTTTTTTTCAAACATCTGATGGTTATTATGCTTTTTTCTTGAAAGCATACAATAAAATATTAGTAAATAGCGTTTCATACACATACACTTCTGATATATATAACCACTTAAATCCATATCATTCACTTCCCGTAAAAAATATCCAAATAGGAAACGAAATTCTCTGATCGAATATTCCTACCATTTAATGTCATTAAGTGATACGTACTCTCTTCCATTTCTTCGGGTTTTTTTTAATTTGTACCTAAAGAATTGTCAATCAGTTGATATTAAAGTTGTCAGTAAAGTCAAACAAATAGACAATTTTGTATATTTACAAATATGACTGATTCGTTTATATATTTGGAGTACATTTTACGGTGAACTGTTCCTGTAATAAATTGATATAAGTGATTTTGTTGGAGATAAGTTAAAATATTTTCTTAAATATTTTAAACCGTTTTTCTTAATTTAATAATAGTATACATATAAATATTTTAAACGGCTTTGTCTTAATTTTTTAATAAAATACACGAATATTCTAAACCGTTTGTATAAATCTTTAAATAATATGCATCGATATTTTAAACCGTTTGTCTTGACTTCTCTAATAATATACATAAAGACGTTAAATACAAGATATTTGCTTGCAAATCCACAACACAAAAATGATATATGAAATGGCTATTTTCATGTATATTATCTGTATTGTGGGTATATGTGATTGAGCATAAATATGCCATTTGGTTATTATTGAAACAAATCAAATTCTTACCATTAGAGAGGGAACAAATATTTGAAGGGCAATAATGCTTCAGAAATGCAATCAATTTTGTTTCTTAGTACCTTTTTGATTTTGGTATCTGGTTACAATTTCTAAAAAAAGACTCAGTTTTCATAAAGTGTACATCTTTTACTACTTTTGTTCAGTCCGCAGTTGGTGTAATTAAAGTGAGTGAGTATTTCGTATGGTAGTCAAAATACAATTTTGTTTACATTTTGCTACTTTAACGACACATTTCTGCACGTTTAATGTTACTTTCCTGAGTATTTAAACATCAAACATACCCTTAAATCATTATCTAAAACTTACTGAACACATGTTTGGAATTTCTAAAGAATAAACATAGTTATTGTTGAAGCAAATGTGCCTTTGAAAATGAGAGATCGTATGGTTGTCTAAACTGAAGGATGGTGGAGATATGTTGATACAATTATCACAGCAATAACTCATTCATATCGATACACCAATTTGCCAATAAGGGTCACAGTCCTTTTGGCTCATCGGAATGCTCGTATGCGTGACATTAACTGTTGTCATTAATTCTCAAATGATAGATCTAAAACAGAAACACGCATACATATAGAAATGAAAAAATTCAAAAGAGGGAAAATTAACGTTTATATGTTGTTTTTGTTTCTTTGTTTTGTTATTTGAGCACATATATTATGAATAAAACCTTAAATATGCGATTAAAAGATGAAGATTGAAAACAGTGTGCTTTATATATATAACTTATGAATACCATTTCATCCTATAATGTTTTCCCTTTCCGCCGAAATACCAACCGACATAAAAATGTTAGCTTACACTCATTCTGTTGTCTTGGGAGATTCAATACAATCGCCAATGGAACTTGAAATTCTGTTGATTAACATGTCGTGATTGTAGAAATGCTGTCATACACTGTTATTGAAATGATTGTCTCCCTGAACACGAACTTTTTGAATGAAGGTATATCAACTTAATAGATATTTTATGATATATACATATGATCTAATAGTAAAGACTGAATGAACTGCCGGGAATGTGTTTACGTTAAATGTCATGCAGTGTCAACGAATTTGTTTTCATGATTAAAAATAAATTATAAATAAGAAACTGGTAAAAGAGGAAACTCTCCTCGATTAGTGTTTTTTGCTTTTGTTGAAATAATCATTGTATATTATTGTTACTATATAATGATGTATAAATATAAATGTTATACACCCCACCTCAAGCATTACGCTACTTTTTCCGGGTGCATTTAGTGTAATTATGAAATGGGAGAAAATAAACAATGTAGCCTCTTTATAAAATGATTTCAATCAATTTCAGAAAAAACAACATTCATTTATTAAGTTATTTACATTCATCCTAACACAAAGAAATACGCTGTAAGCGCTTAACGTTAGTTTGACGTTATAAAAAAGTTTGTAAATTCATATGTCAACGTTTCTTAGCAATTAAACCTGAACCACTCTTATAAAAGATTAAAACAGTTAAGAAAGGTGGCGTTTAACCATAACTGATCTGGTAACTGTATAAGAGAGGTACATCTATATTGTGAAATGTAAATAGCTAATCAATCATCTGTTTACAGCCAGTGGCGATATATCATATATGACATTTAGACTTTTGAAAAATATGTGTAAGCATTATGGTTAAAACCCATAAATGTAAAACATACATAGCAGTGCACTTTGTCTAAAACATCCCTTATCTGTCGTATAAAAAACGTGTCTGATTTAAGTATATGTTTTTGATCTATGACCGTAAGAAACACAGCACTTATGCAAAATAGAAGAAATTTGTATATGATTTGCTTTTTGTTATTTATCTAGAGAAAAAACAGTATTTATATAATCGCAACACAACCTGTACAATGTATGCTCTTATATATATCATTTTAATGACAGTCTTGTTATTTTCTGGGCTAGCAAGATGCTGTTCTAAGTACCGTTTGTCTTGTCATGAAACGCTATATGCAACCATTTTCATAAAACAAAAAAAGGCATACACATCAAAAAAGGGTTTTTATTAAAAATCAGTATGTAATATAGCCAGACCGTCTAGGAAATAAACGGCTATTAGAAACGATATGATTTATTTTTGTTTTTTATAAATATATTATTCTTTTTTGAATTTTTAGACTATTTAATTAACGATTCTTTAGTGTTTTACAAACAGTGTAGATCTAATACCTCAGGTTCTGTTTCAAGTTCTAAGTAAATAATACTGAAATATTAAATACACATCATTTATGTCTGATCCATAACAGATATCTAAAATAATAAAGGATTATTAGAACACGTGGCCAACCATTAAAATACTTGTAATAATAGCTTCTATAACTTAATCATAAATACTCATTAACAATTTGTCATTTCAATCAATGTTATAAACCAATTACAAATCAATAATACAAACGATATTTCTGTGTGAACAATAAAACAATTCATTTGAAGAAAAAAATCTTGCAAAGTAAAGCATTAAAGCTACTAAAGATTAAAAAATGAACATTTTCTTGGTTAAAGCATGAAAAAAAGAGATTCGTTTAAAAACCGACGACTTAAAAAGTATAAAACACATACTCGTTAACGCACCAAGACATTACATTAAGACATTTGCCTTGGAGTGACACATCACATTACAAGAACAGACGATACAGCTTTTTGATTTAATTTGGATATAATCACAGCTTGTCAATCAAAATGATTTAACTTCAATGGATCCTTGTGTTCTTTGAATATCTTGAATCTTTCACGACACCGTAGAAGCTTACAATTTTATGTTGTAAGCCAGATTTAATTTGTCTATCTTTACTTTATTTTTTTGTCACAGTGACTTAAAGATGAACATTATGAAGTTTTGTGCTTAAGAATGCATAATTATTGAATTGATTTAAATAATCACGGAAAAAGGAATTATATATAATAAACGATTTCCTCGTACGGAATTAAGATATATCTGGGACCAAATATAACACCAGGATTTTGGAATAGTATTGAGTTCATTAAAGGCCCATTATGCCCTTAAAATGCTTTTACTCTTACTTTTTTGCCAAATACCTGACCCTTCTATGTTTCTATGGTTGCTGCTTGGTAGTAAGTACATTTACCTGTTGGCAAGCAGAACCATTATTTTTATGCATTTATATTATAGCAGCGGATGTTTTAAATTCTTATGTGGATCATTTTTTTCAATTCCTATATCATTTGAGTTCTTTATATTCACATGTTATAACTATAAGTGGATTTTCATTGTTTCCTTTAAAAAAAAACTCAACTTCTATTTATTATTTGTCAACTATTATTTCAATAGTTTTCCAGCACCAAGTTTAATCTTATACCAAGGAAAAATGAAAGTTTTGAAAATTTATTTTTAATGTGTAACATATTCGTTTACAGACCTTTGCATGCGGAAGGTCCTTAGTTCAAATTAAAAAAGGGGCTTTTATTAGGCCTTTTGTATTTTATTTTTTATTTACTCAATTTCTATTTTATTTATTTTCTATTTACATTTTCTATACATGAATATAAATTGTCCATGTTTTTTATTTAAGGGAATGCTATAGCATATATAAAAAGTTTAAATTCAATTCCATTCACCAATCAAACAATGTATTCAACCTCTTAGGTCCTCAAGTCGCGCTGGCACTGACGTGTTCGTCTCCAGTGCCAAGAAAGTACGAGTCAATAGATGATTTCCATTAATGTTTTCACCAAGTAAAAAAGTGTGATGGCGTCCTTCTAATAGCGTCACAACATACACATCAACCACACAGCCCAGGATTCGCGTGCTCGCAATAAAAAAAATGATTTCCGTTGCAAGCCTATATATCACGTGTAGCACAAAAGCTCAAGTGAATACCTGTACATTGAAAAAAAAATGAAATGCCGAACTTTGAACCCGTACCTGTATAGTTGATAGACCAGCGCGCTATCACTACACTAAAATATCTCGCTGTAAGGACATATTACATGGGTTAGGGGTTTAGGCTTTTTCATGTGCATGGAAGACCCTCCCAAGTTGTAAAAAATCGAATTTGCATTGGAATTGGTCAAATGGCTTTTGAACGGTAGACTCGTAAAATTGATGTTTTTTTTTTCCGAAATTTATATACAGAAAAGCAAATCGCTGGAAAGTGACCTAGCCATGCGGAAATCTCCTGGACATGTTCCTTGGGTTAGGACTTTAAGCCTTATCATGTGCAAAGAATACCATCTCTAGTTGTACAAAATCTAATAAATCGTACTTCAAATGAAAAAAGTAGCCAGTAAGTATTACAATACTATCCAAACACACATTACTTACCTTTTCTGGTGTGCACTGATCCATGCTATGTTGACAACGGTTCCGAAATAAATAAACTTCAACAGTACTGTCCGTTTAGGATAATGATTTAGTGACGCAGCGGACAAGTCCACTATTACGGTGTAAAACAGTTATCATGTTGTGTTTATTATCTTTAGGCACGCAGGCTTCCGATATAAATTAAATATCGACAAATTTATCAACGTAACGCAGTTAGTAACGTTATTAGTTAATCTTTTTGTAAAATATCAAATCAAGACTGTTTCGGATTGTACTTTTTTCTCGAAAACAATTTCTATATAATTATAAAGAATCATATACGAATATGTATTATTTTTCTTGACATTAAGTGTTGTAATAATTTCTCATTTCACATTGTTTTTTGTTTCCAAAAGTAATATCTTGCAAATTTGTACAACCTTATCTTGAATACTAAACGGAATGAATACATGTATATAAAATGTTTCAACTATATTTCAGTTGGCACGAAATACTCGTGCACTGCACAAGTATTTTGACTACTGCATACATGTTAAAACTATTATTACCGGTATATTTAAATTTTTAGATATTTAAAAAAAAACTAGCAATTTTTATAATTCATTTGCATCTTCAGTAAAATTGAAAAAAGGAAACCAAAAAAAAAAAGAAAAGAGAAAAAAAATTAAACAACTTGTGAGGCTCAAACTCGTGAACAAATTTAATTTGTATTCATCCGAATGACTTTACCAACCATGCAATCAATACACTAGTACTATATCCGCTTCTAAAAACCATGTCTTACCTATTTAGACAAAGATTGTAAACTTTAGTGTACACAGAAAATACAACGTCACTCTCACATTATCAACGCGGCACAGTATCAGCAATTTGTAATTATTATAGATTTCATAACAATAAAATGCAACTTATCTATAACAGCGTAATGGGTGAATAACATAATGGGAGTATTCATCCATATCCTTTTTGTTTAGGAAGTGGCTAGCCTTACGGGCCCGTGAGGCTAGCCAAAAGTTCTAGCCGTACGTGAGGTGAGTCACGTACTGCTTGCCAGGACACACTGTATTGCCATGGACCTAAACATATCTGTGGAATTGCCTAGCCGTACGGTATTTTCAAGTAAAAAATGAATATGTTATTTTTATGTCTTTAAACGAAGATTTTAACCAAGGGAGAGGCTACAGTAACAAAAGTAAGAATATCGATCGTTGTCATCTTAAGATGGCGAGAAAAAAGAACGTTTAGTTGCAGTTGAATAACATCAATTGAAATCGTTTACGTAATTATCATAATAATACCTTTTTGTTTCAATACGTTTAATTTTCAACACTTTTGAAATTGAAAAAAAAAAAGAACCGAAAATAATTGTTGGGCTCTGATAATTTCGTCACAGTAGAAGTAAAAACCGCCTCCGTGGTCGAGGGGTTAGAGTCGATGACTTCTAATCCAGTAACCTCTCTGGCGTGGGTTCGATCCCCGGGAGATGCTTTGGTAGTTTAGCGCGGAGGAAGGTAGTCTAGTACTGGTGTAACTCTCCAGGAACGATGGTTAGGAAACTACCCGCCTATATGACTGAAATACTGTTGGAAAAAGGCGTAAAATGAAACAAACAAACAAACAAACAAACAATCACAGTAGAAGTAGAAGTTTGTCCAACATTAAGGTCAATTTGCATGTTCCGTGAAACGCATTTCAAAGTTCTTTTGTCAGTCACTCTAAAACACTTTGATTTAGGCTAATTGATTGTGCTTGTGTGTTTGATTTTATCTATTTAAATACAATTGCTATAGTTTGCTCATATTGTTATTGTATTTCACCCTTGTTTTCAATGTAGAGTATTATTTATTCAATAATTCAACCAAGATCATGCCGTTATGAAACACGCTTTGGCCGTTATGGTTATTTATTTCATGTGCTTAATTAACAAAACTAATTAATAATTCATCTTTCATACAAATAAAACAACAAACCATAAGCATAAAAAGCAAAGATGTTATAACTATTTATTATCTAGTCATAAATATAACTTTGTATACACATATACAACGTACTTTGTACAATGCGTCATGTAATTTTGACACTTTATCAAGATGACAACACTTGCATTTCTTTCGTTGTTTTTTTGAGTGGACACAATAGCGGAGGATCTTTGTTAAAGTATACGAGGACGAATGCAGGTTCTTGGTTAAAATCCTTGTTTAAAGACACAAAATAACATATGCATTTTCAACTTTCATATACTTTTGAAAGTGCCGTACGGCTACACAATAACCTGTGTCCTTGCTAGCAGTACGTGACTCGCATACGGCTAGAACTTAGGGCTAACCGTTTTACAAATCCGACAGGAAAATTAAAATTCATAACTTTACGATAATAACTAAATATTCGGTTTTAACCTTTTTAAAATGAAAAAAACATCCGACTACTAATTTATCTATTCATTTATTGCGTAATTGTGATAAGTTCTTGTTTAATTTAACTGCACACACACATTAAAATTCACAGAGCATCAACGTTGTTGCACAGTTTTAATATGCATGACTAAGGAAACATTAATGTAAATTTACATTAATTTTTTTAAAAATATAATTTGCTCAACCGAGCACAAAAAAACCAATAACAATTCTGTATAAAAATTCCAGTATAATACGTTTATGGTTATTTATTTCATGTGCTTACTTAACAAAACTAATTTAAATCTGATAAAAGACAAAAATGTTTTGGTCCCTGATCAAACGAAAATATAAAAATTGTATATTTTGTTTGGTCAACCGAGCACAATAAATGATAAAGCATCCTGTTCAAGAATTCCAGTATAAGACATTTTGTGAAAATACAAATCTTTTGACCAAACAACAAAAATCATAAAAATCCTGTTCAAGATTTATTGTGTTAGTTATTTGTTTGGACGAACGGACAAAAACATCTATAAAAAATTCTGTTCAGGAATTTCGGTGTAAGATATTTGTTCAGTTGCCTTAGATAAAAAAAGTCCTGTTCCTGTATAAGACAATTTTGTCGGTCCATTGAAACAAAATATTTTTACAAAAGGAAATTTCATTAGCTCAAAAAGACATGGTTCATCCAATAAAATCATAAATAATTGATAATTCTTTCTTTTGACCGAACTAAATAGATATCATAAAAATCCAGTTCAATAATTTCTGTGTAAGAAGATTTTTCGGTCGCACAAACAAAAAATTTACGATCAAAAACTTTGTATAACAGTTCCTATGTAAGACATTTTTGCTTTATAAAAGCACATTTCATGAGATAGAAAAGGTATATTACATCCAATAAAATATGATAAAAAAATTAACAAGGAAAGGCGGCGTTCAATGAACGAACAAACCGAACAAAAAATTACGATTTAATATCCTATATGTATTGAAACTGTGGAGGGTCACTTTTCAGTTTCGACTTAAATATTTATTTTACTATTTTCTTATGACTTTTGATTTATGGATTTTCTAATTATCCCGCGTGCTTGGGAAAATATGGCAGAATATGACAATGATTCAGACAAGGTAAGTTAATTTACCTAAGTTTCCTGGAGACTTATTTAAAAAAAATATGTGGGCTCATATGCAAGAACAGAATGTTATTCTTATATAAGCCTTTTTTAAATAATTTAGAAAATAAAATACTTTGCTTGAATTGCATTGGGTATCCATCTTTATATGGGTTCGATTTTTAAATACAAAAAAGTCTAGCATTGTTGTTTGCTTGCTGCAGTTTCAATCGGTTTTCATCCATAGGCCTTTTTTTGCCAAAGAAATTAACTTGTAGATAAGAAGTTTCATGAAACATGGTATTTCAAAAACAAAAAAATCATACAGCTTTGAAACTTCACATACTTGTTTAGAATCAATATCTAAGCAAACTGTGTAAGTAAGATAACTCTGACTCTTGACTTTTTTTTATCAAATTATGCCCCTTTTTCGACTTTGAATTATGGTTTAGAATTTTCATGAAAAAATGGTTTTTCAAAAAACTAGTCAGATATTCCATAGATATTAATTGTTGACATTTAAGGTCAATGACCTAGTTCCGTATGAGCAGCACACAATTTGACATACTTATGCCCATTTTTGGGGTTAAAATGCTTTGTCAGAGGATTTTGAAATATGGTCCTATAAACCAGTAATGATCTAATATTCAAACTTTACTCACTGTTCAGTATCAATAACTTAGGACACCTACCAAGTAAATAACTCTTACTTGCATTTTGACCAAATTATGCCTCCTTTTCGAAAAAGAGATTTGTGGTTAAGAAGTTTCATGAATCATGGTATCTCAAAAACTGGTAATGCTATCACATTGAAACTTTATACTGTACATAGTTTCTTTTTATATGGAGTTTATCAGCTTCATTCGTGGAGCTTCTTTCCGATGAACTGATCTGGCAGGAATCAAATGACACAGTAAAGGATGAAAAAAGTTTCAAGAAGTACATGCATGAGTCCATGAAAGCAAAAAAACAGCCGGACGCACTTAAATGTCTTAAAAATAAAGAGCTACCTGTAGCAATTAAAGACGTGCTTAAACTACAAACCATTTGCAAGACCATCAGCAATACATATTTGTCAAGTTTTCAAAGCCAGAATTAGAGGATTCTTTGCAAAAAAGCGTTCGTTCTGAGTGGAAAGTAGTACAGTTTAGCAAATACAAAATGTCCAAAACACTGATGATTTGGTTTTCTTCGTTATTGTCTATGAAAATAGTAAAATATTTTCGGAATAAGAGTGTTCACCTTTGTAAACTTCCTTCAGGCTTAAATGTCGATGCGCTCAATTATTTTCACGTTTTAAAATATGAAAAACAAGATCAACAAGGAAATGCCCGCTTATTGTGGAGACTTTTTTGGAAACACGCGATGTCACGTCCCGCTAGGATTTTTATCTTTTCCATATCTCCAATATGGATTAAAATAATTATGATAAAACAAGATCAACAACGAAAGGCGGCGTTCAATGAACGCAAACCCCATACGACCCAGCAACAAGAACTTACAAACTAGACGGTAAAAACCTTCCATGTTTCACAGAATGAATACATATACTTCTGGAAATATGATAAACAAGATCATCAAGGAAAGGCGGCGTTCAATGAACGCAACCCCCATATGACCCAGCAACAAGAACCAGTGGCAAGGAGCGTATCGTGTCGAGAAAATAGATAAATACAGAATCCCTAAAGAAAGCCCAACACAACAAAATTGAAAATGTTGCAAGCTCGGTTTGATTGAGCCTGTTCATGGACGGTACTGGAAAGTGCAAGTTACCGTCCACGCCCCCTAGCACCGGCTTAAGCAGAATTCAACATTTAAACATGAAATAGTAAAATTTTGAATTTAGAAACATTCGCAGATGTCATGCATTTAACATGCAAAGTTCATTACTAGAATGTTATTATTTGCATTAACAACCAAACAACACTTGCAAAACATGTTTTGGGCTTTCTTTAGGGACTCATCTATCTATTGCAAGTGTTGCATGTTTTACTGGCGGGGATCCATTTTATTTACACTGTTTTGTTTATAGGAACATGGTGGGGCTAAGAGCGAGGTTTGGTGCACCATTAACCGGTTTAAACTCCCCAGCAGTCATTATTATGCTGCTGACCGTTCCAAGGCGGCACCCCACTGTGTTCCTCAGATGTATAAAATAGATAAATACAGAATCCCTAAAGAAAGCCGAACACGGCAAAATTGAAAATGTTGCAGGCTCGGTTTGATTGAGTCTGTTCATGGACGGTACTGGAAAGAGCAAGTTACCGTCCACGCCCCCTAGCACCGGCTTAAGCAGAATTCAACATTTAAACATGAAGTAGTAAAATTTTGAATTTAGAAACGTCCGCAGATGTGTTCATACGGCGGTTATCATGGAACCTTCAATGTGACACTTCCGTGCCATTCCATGAAAAGCGGCGTATGGTCCCCAAGTAATAAAAAGCGTGTGCCCTAAACGAGAAAACAATGGGCGGAACTAATTAAAATGGAATTTTGAAAGGGGATCAGAGGTTATGAAGCCTGCATATCACAGATAAGAGGTCAAAAGACAAATTTAAAAAGCAGGCAACATATCCTAAGGGTGATTCAACATTATTAAAGTAGGAATATTGGAACCATGCCGAAAAGTTGAAACGAAAAATACCACAAGCACAACAATAATGTCGTGCTGAACGATCTTCAAGGATCGAAAATATAACATCATTGATTAAATGTACGGGGAGACTTTTTACAGCCGCCACACGGCACAAATAACACGGATGTGATCATAAAATAGATAAATACAGAATCCCTAAAGAAAGCCCAACACGGCAAAATTGAAAATGTTGCAGGCTCGGTTTGATTGAGCCTGCTCATGGACGGTATTGGAAAGTGGTTATCATGGAAAGTGGTTATCATGGAACCTTCAATGTGACATGAATGTCTATGTTGTTTCATACTGTTTTGGTGACTCTTTTGCTTGTGTCCCTTGTTGTTTTCTCGTCTACGGTAAGTATCTTCCCCATTGCCTCTAGTTTTTATTTCTTTGATTACCCCCCCCCTTCCCCCGGTCTCCTGTCCCATTCCCCTTAGTGGGCCTATTATTATTTTCTTTGAATTCCTAATCAGTTACAAATTATTTATCATTTAATGATTAACCTGTCCGTGCTCTGTCTTTGCCCTGTCCTGTTTTTGTTTGGGGTCCGCCTGGGCTCCTTGCCGTTGGTTCTTGTTGCTGGGTCATATGGGGGTTGCGTTCATTGAACGCCGCCTTTCCTTGTTGATCTTGTTTATCATATATTAATGAAATAGAGAAAAACAGAATCCCTAAAGAAAGTCCAACACAACAAAATTGAAAATGTTGCAGCCTCGGTTTGATTGAGCCTGTTCATGGATGGTACTGGAAAGTGCAAGTAACCATCCACGCCCCCTAGCACCGGCTTAAGCAGAATTCAACATTAAACACGAAAATGGTAAAATGTTGTTAAATGTTTAAATGTGCTGTGTGGCATCTGTAAAAAGTTGCCTCGTACTTCACTCACTTCAGTGTTGTTGTATTTTTCTGGTCCTTCGGGATCATTGATGCCAGCACTATTCATAACCTCTGATCCCCTTTCAAATTTCCATTTTAATTAGTTCCGCCCATTGTTTTCTCGTTTAGGACACACGCTTTTCATTACTTGGGGGACCATACGCCGCTTTTCATGGAATGGCACGGAAGTGTCACATTGAAGGTTCCATGATAACCGCCGTATGAACACATCTGCGGATGTTTTTTTTAATTCAAAATTTTACTATTTCATGTTTAAATGTTGAATTCTGCTTAAGCCGGTGCTAGTGGGCGTGGACGATAACTTGCACTTTCCATTACCGTCCATGAACAGGCTCAATCAAACCTAGCCTGCAACATTTTCAATTTTGTCGTGTTGGACATTCTTTAGGGATTCTGTATTTATCTATTTTTTTGAGAATTGTGTTCCGCTCAAGCCGGTGCTAGGGTGCGTGAGGGATGTTGCACTTATTCAGTATCCCTCATATACAGACTCAATCAAACCGAGTCTGCAGTTCTCTTGTAATTTTGTTCGTGAGTTTCATACAGACCTGGTAAAAAACACTGTGTCAGGTTTACCAAATATAACGGAAGAACTGGTTTGTTGCCTTATTTCATGAACGTTCCATTGCTGTGCAATTCGGACCAGGATTGTATGAGGTCCATGAAGCAAAATTTTAGGTTCTCACATTGTACCGGGTCGAGATCATTAAATACACTTCTCTGAAAAAAATAATCCACCATTGGATTCAATGGTGTCCTAATGTACAACACCACTTCTCAATGCGTTGTTAACAAGAGCTTTTTCGAACTACCACGCTTCGAGTACCAGCAAACGGATCTGTAGAATCGTGTCTGAAGTATAGCTGCAATAGTAAAGCAATGCAGTTTTCCGTACCACCATCACGGCGTAATGTTTTAGGGGCTTTTCATGTTCATTCAATGCGTCTAAAAGTATCTTGCAATAAGGTGTGGATCGTTATTTTAGTCCGAAACCTCTAACCATATCATTAACCCATCTACAGCACCATGGATACAAAATCCATATAGTTCAAGTTTGTCGTAACCGTCCATATGCCATATAAAACTGGGTCCTTCGGCGTAGTATACGCGCTGGCGTAAGCGATGTACTTTCCGCATCCCAACACTATCTGGATCAAGCGCTCTCATTATTTCAATGACGTCGTCCCTTTTGACGTACATGTGGTAATCCAGCATTTACCTATGCAACATTGTATGGTATCCTATGCTCAAGAAAATGCTGAATTGCGATACATGTTTTATACTGTGCACAATGCCTTTTTAAAACGCAAAACTTGTATCTCCTGTCTACTTGTAAATACAGTTATTTGTGTTTTATTCATGGCAATATTTTGTGATGAAGGCAGAAAATGTATAAGCACATAATGAACATATTTAAAACATAGCAGATTGCCCAAAACACACAGTCACACTTGTGGAATTAAAGTCTGTGATATATTAACACTATGGGATTATATTAAATAACATTAAATTTCCTTCTAACACATCCGATCCTCCATGACAAATCTCAATGAAATTATTTAAAACGTTTAAAAACATACCTAAAACTAACGTTGCTGCTTTCAGCTTCTAGAGCACATGTAAAATTGGTTAGCCATAATTCATAAGACGCAAATCAAAAGTCAAAAGCAAAACATCCGTAAGTCGAAACTCAAAAGTGACCCTCCACGGCTTCCATATATATGAGAGTTCCTGTATAAAAGATTTTTGTAGGTCGATCAAAAAAACAATTTCTTTATAAAATAGAGAAAATAAGAATCCCCAAAGAAAGCCCAACACGACAAAATTGAAAATGTTGCAGGTATACATGTCTAAAAGCACATATAAAGAGCATATATAAAAGGGTATATAAAAGCATATGTAAAAGCACATTTCATCAGATCAAAAAGACATATTACATCCAATGGAATTATAAAAATTGATCGACATTTTATTCTTTTGATCAACCAATTAAAACACATAATAATCATGTTCAAGAATTTTTGTGTAAGAAATTTTTTGATCGACAAACGAGAAAAAATACGATAAAATCCTGTTCAAAAACTCATGTGTAAGATATTTGTTTGGGCGACCAAGCACAAAAATAAACGATAAAAATCCTTTATCAGAGTTCCTGTAGAATACATTAGTGTTTGTCAATCGGATCAAAGTTGTTTTATAAAAGCACATTTCATTCAATCACAAAGATATGTTATATCCAATGAAATTGTAAGAAATGACATTTTAATATTTTGACAGAACAAAAATATGATCAAAATCCTTTTTCAGAATTCATGTGTAAGATATTTCACTGTGTTAACGATTTTATATTAGTAGTTATAAATATTTTTGACAGGTTATATGGCTCTATATAAACAGTTGTTTGTAAATATAACCCGAGCTGTAGACGAGGGTAATATTGCAAACAACCGTTTGTATACGGCCATACAACCTGTCAGAAATATTTATAACGAATTTATAATACAGCAAGCATCATTTTTATGCCCCCGCCATGTAATGGCCGGGGCATATAGTGTTACCCTGTTCCGTCCTTCCGTCCTTCCGTCATTCCGTCCTTCCGTCATTCCGTCCTTCCGTCATTCTGTCATTCCGTCATCATCAGTTTCCGTTCATTATCTTAGTAACGGTTGCACATATTCAACTCAAATTTGGCATATGGATATGTCATGAGAAAATACAGGTCAAGTTCGAATTTGGTCATGGTTCGATGATTTTTGGCAGAGTTATGCCCCTTTTACTTTGAAAATAATATGAAATTTTCAGTTTCCGTTCATTATCTCCCCAACGGTACAAGACATTCAAATCAAATTTGACATATGGATATGTCATGAGAAAATACAGGTCAAGTTCGAATTTGGTCATGGTTCGATGATTTTTGGCAGAGTTATGCCCCTTTTACTTTGAAAATAATATGAAATTTTCAGTTTCCGTTCATTATCTCCCCAACGGTACAACACATTCAAATCAAATTTGACATATGGATATGTCATGAGAAACTACAGGTCAAGTTTGAATTTGGTCATGGTTCGATGATTTTTGGCAGAGTTATGCCCCTTTTACTTTGAAAATAATATGAAATTTTCAGTTTCCGTTCATTATCTCCCCAACGGTACAACACATTCAAATCAAATTTGACATATGGATATGTCATGAAGAAAATACAGGTCAAGTTCGAATTTGGTCATGGTTCGATGATTTTTGGCAGAGTTATGCCCCTTTTACTTTGAAAATAATATGAAATTTTCAGTTTCCGTTCATTATCTCCCCAACGGTACAACACATTCAACTCAAATTTGACATATGGATATGTCATGAGAAAATACAGGTCAAGTCTGAATTTGGTCATGGTTCGATGATTTTTGGCAGAGTTATGCTCCTTTTACTTTGAAAATAATATGAAATTTTCAGTTTTTGTTTATTATCTCCCCAACAGTACAACACATTCAACTCAAATTTCACATATGGATATGTTTTTGGAATGCCCAGGCCAAGTTCGAATTTGGTCATGGTTCAATGATTTTTGGCAGAGTAATGCCCCTTTCACTTTGAAAATAATATGAAATTTACAGTTTCTGTTCATTATCTACCCAACAGTGTTACATATTCAACTCAAATTTGACATATGGATATGTCAAAGGAATGGGCAGGTCAAGTTGGAATTTGGTCATGGTTCGATGATTTTTTGGCAGAGTTATGTCCCTTTCACTTTGAAAATAATATAGATACATCTTAGGAATAAGCAGTTTAAGTTTGAATTTGGTTGTGGTTCAATGATTTTAGACAAACTTATCTTTCTTGAATATTGGAAAAAAATTTGAACTTTCAGTTTCAGCACTCATACTTTTGTGGAAATGTATGTAGCCATTATTTTGGCTACAAATATGAAATATGCTATTTTCAAAAGGTTAAGACTGAATAATTTCAGTGCCTTGAACATTGTATGAAAATGGTTTGTGTAAACGTTGAAAAGTTTTAAGGGCTTTGAACTTAAAATGAAAAAAATAATTTGTGCAAACAAATTTGGAACTAAATATTATAACATCTGAAATTTTGGCTGCATGCGGGGGCATCCGTGGCATGATGACACATTTCTAGTTAGAGGAATAAAGTGATATTTCTTTATAAATCGACAACAGTCGTGTATATATAAACGTCACGATTATCCAATGAAAAGCGACGTTACAAACTTGCAGCATTATAAATGTATTGATTATAAGACACAGCAAAAATAAACAACCAACAATTCATATGCATTGTTATAACATTGTTCGAATGTTTCGTCCGACTTCCAATGACAATTTTTCCCGCGTATTGTCTAAACAATTTCAGACCTTACATTATTATGCAAATTTGGCTTGTAAGAGGCATTACGAAAGTTACATTACGTAAGTTTGGCATTCATCAGCTCCATTGCCGTAAGTATTGTCTGTATACCTTTTTATATCTTTAGTTCTATGTGCATTAGTTCTGATAGATAATTTTACACTCCTATCCCTTCTTCTTCCTTTAAGTAGCGTACATCTCTTGTATATGCCTCAAGATGTTCACTTTTATAGCTTGAACTTGAATTCCGAGGGAGATTTACATTTGAACACTTTACATGACTGGCAGATATTTTGGAATTAGTGTTGATTTTTGGCATTTAATCGACATATGTTTTAGAGGTAAGTGCTATGCTTTAATGAGTCCCTCGATTTTCATTACCATGTGTATTTGCTACTACTAGAGATGACCTTCCTTTACTCTTATGTTCACGTTTATATGTATAAAAGGTGTGTCTTCGCCTATAGTTGTATGCCTCATTGAATCTTAGAGACTAATTTCCCATGTCTCGCATTCCAACACCATGCGGAGGTGGTATGATTTCTTCTTTCTCTGTTCCTTGAAGGGCTATCACAATTATCGTAAACATGTTTATGCGGATTTAGTCCTTGGTCTGTACTTGTCGAAGGTGCTTTTGCACTTCCTGATAAGTGCGTTTCCTGTCTGGTAGAGGTTTGTTAGGCTCATAAAATTCGTCTCGTCAAAAAGGTTCAAATCTGATGATTGTATACCGATGATAACTTGTATATTGAGATCCAGACGCTTCATTGCTTTTGCTAATTTCTGGAAGTATTAAGAATCGCTTTTTAATTACCTCTGTTTCAAATCAACGTGATATAAGATTGCATTCTGTATAGCAAATTGCTGAGTTTGGGTGTATTGATTTGGGGAATCCTCTGCAAGTAGTTATAAAAAGCCATAGATTTGTAAGAGCAAACAAAACCACACGTTATGAATGTCCTAAAGCAGAAGCGTGTAACATACAATTCTATATACACAGTATATGTTTCAGATTTCATGCGGTAAATCAGATCATTGTGAAAATTTAAATAGATATAATATATGTACATGGTACATGTCAAGATAAAAACGGTTATCTTACCTTGACAATGAAAATTTGGAAGACTTCCCATAACGTTAAATGATTGTAAACACACGTATCCAAATAACGATATCGTATCAATTGTACGTTTTATCTATTCATATGATGTTTATAAAGAAATTATGATTCAGAAAAATAGATTAGATTGAGTAAATGTATTTAATTGTTCGTACATTCCAGTCACGTTGAGCAGACGAATCATTAGTTACGGCATGATTTCGATTTAGAACCTTACTTCATGTTATTATTCACTCTAAGTCAATAAAAACAACTATGCAGCAAAGACGGATTTACTTTGTAATGCTTTAACTTATATGCTAGTATTAATATTTGATCAATGATAGTTCACTATAAACTTAACTCACACTTTACTTGCAACTACAATATATAATGTTATTTTAAAATCAAATTGAAACAAAGAGTAGATGTTTAAATATCATTTATGCCAATATGTATATATATTGGACAGTGTAACGTAAAATACATTAATAATGTTTCTTATATTATGCACAAGATTTAAAAAAAAAAAAAAATTAATGTTGAATCATAAACAAGAGGGCCATGATGGCCCTGAAGTCGCTCACCTGTATATAGGCCCCCAGAGCGGGGCCAGTTTAAACCCCAGGGCTTTTATTTGAACAAACTTGGTAGACACCCATTAGAAGATATTTCACACTAAACATCTGAGGTCTAGCTCGTTGAGTTTTTAAAAAAAAATTTTTTTAGTTTTAACTACTAATATAGTTAAAAGCAATGACACCCCTAGGGAGGGGCCAGTTTTGACCCCAGGGTTTTTATTTGAACAAACTTTGGAGACACTCACTAGAAGATGTTTCGTGCTTGATATCTAAACTCTAGCTATTCGGGTTTTTTTTTAAAGATTTTTAAGTTTTTGCTATACACATATAGGGAAAATCAATGTCCCCCGGGGCGGGGCCAATTTTGACCCTAGGGCTTTATTTGAACAAACTTTGAAGACACTAACTAGAAGATGATTCATGCTAAATATCTTAACTCTAGCTATTTGGGTTTTTTCAAAGAAGATTTTATAAGTTTTTGCTTTACACATAAATAAAATCAATGACCCCCGGGGCAGGGCCAATTTTGACCCAAGGGCTTTTATTTGAAAAAAACTTTGTACTAGACACTCACTAGAAGATGTTTCATGCTTAGTATCTAAACTCTAGCTATTTGGTTTTTTCAAATAATTTTTAATTTAAAATTTTTACTATATGCATGATTATAGGGAAAATCAATGACCCCCTGGGGCGGGACCAATTTTGACCCCAGGGCTTTTATTTGAACAAACTTGATAGACACTCATAAGAAGATGTTTCATGCTAAATATCTTAGCTCAAGCTCTTTGGGTTCTTTAAAAGAAGATTTTATAAGTTTTTACTATATGCATATAGGGAAAATCAATGACCCCCTGGGGCAGGGCCAATTTTGACCCTAGGGCTTTTATTTTAACAAACTTGATAGACATTCATAAGAAGATGTTTCATGCTAAATATCTTAGATCTAGCTCTTTTGGTTCTTTAAAAGAAGATTTTATAAGTTTTTACTATATGCATATAGGGAAAATCAATGACCCCCGGGGCGGGGCCAATTTTGACCCTAGGGCTTTTATTTAAACAAACTTGGTAGACACCCATTAGAACATGTTTCATGCTAAATATCTTAGCTTTAGCTCTTTGGGTTCTTTAAAAGAAGATTTTATTAAGTTTTTACTATATGCATATAGGGAAAACCAATCACCCCTTGGGCCGGGGCCAATTTTGACCCTAGGGCTTTTATTTGAAGAAATTTGGTAGACATCCATTAGAAGTTGTTTCATGCTAAATATCTTAGCTCTAGCTTTTTGGGTTCTTTAAAAGCAGATATTTTAAGTTTTTTCTATCGGTTGCCATGGCAACCAGAGTTCTGCATGGCATTAAATTCTTTGAACAATTTTTAAAGGTGACCACCAATGGAACATTCCAGTGAAGTTTGGATGAAATTGTCTCAGCGGTTTATGAGGAGATGTCATTTAACGAAAATGTTTACGGACGGACGGACGCCGGACGAAAAGCGATCACAAAAGCTCACCCTGTCACTTTGTGACAGGTGAGCTAAAAAGTAAAAAAGGAAAGCAGGTTAGGAGAATACTTTCAGTATTTCAACTGTACGACGTGTGAGCTATTTTTACCTGATTTGGTTTTCCACTTTTGGTTAAGAAAAAAGTAATTTCCAATATTGAGGAATCAAGATTCTCTTTTAAAAAGAGCACAGGTCTTTGTAAAACTTGAACTGAATTGTTTAAATCGGAACTGACTTTTACAGTGGAATTTCTTTTTTTTTTTTCAAGAAATTAAAATGACAGATAATGCAACAGGGATTGATACAAGGCCAAGTCGAGATAACCCTGTAGATGCAGACACCATTACGATTCATTGTGTAAGTTACAATACTTTACAAATATTTTTAATGAAGTTTGTCTTGAAATGTAACGTTTTTTAAGTGACAGTCAAAAGTAGTGACAATGCTCAATAACTAGTCAATATATAAAACATGATTTAATGGTTATTGGTTTTATCATACAGTTTATATTTATGCCTGAAATCGAATGCAAGATGGATCAAAATTGCTTATACATGTACTTGATTTTGAATAATACGGTTACCTATCACTAAATCATAATATACTTGATTATCAATTGGCCTTTACGAACGTGTATGATATCGCACCGTTGTACACATTATAAAAAATAGCGCAATGATAGTAGAATGTTGCATATTAAAACAAATTGTTTCAAAGTCAGCTGTGTGTATTCCACAATCATGACTATCTTAGCAAAAAAGAAAATTCATTGGTAAACAAATGTAGAGAAACTACATATTACTGTATACTAATAAATTCACAGTGCAAAATGAAATACATTAATATGATTTACGCAGTTATATTTATTTTGAACAGGATGAAGAAATCACTCCCCGGTTAGTAATAGCAATCGATATTGGGACATATGGTTGTCTTTATGCCTTGCAATGGAGATCCGACTATGAAAATGCAAACTGCCTCGAAAGCATCAAGTTTCCAACAACTTGGTCATCAAGCGGATTTTTCCCACGAAAGACGCCGTGTTGTATACTTCTTAAACCTGACAAAAGCATTGCCGAGTTTGGGTACAAAGCTGCTTTTCAGTTCAGGAAAAACGAGTCGCTTCCTGAGAGAAAGAGACCAAAAGACTGGAAGGACTGGTATTTCTTTCGTTTTGTTAAGATGCGACTCTACAATGGGGAGGTATGAATATATCAAGTGATCAATCAAAATAGAAATAATAATTAAGAGCATGCATGTAAAAAAATGATAATTTGCATCATTGTGTTAATAAGATAAATTTGAGAGAAAAGTGATCCCACGGAAGCAGTAAAACACAACTTTCCGAAGATCTACTATTTAGCCAAGCAGTGCAACCTAAATATTGCACACTCTGTTTGATTGAGTCTGTTCCGTCAAGCAGTATCCATGTTCCAATTTGATGAACTCTCTTAGATATAAGAGAGTTAACACAAATTGTTCTAAATTATGACTGCATTAGATATTTAGCTTCCGTTAAGATTTATTTTCTTTGGAAGTCTGTTTTTTATGTTCAATTGCAGTTTGTGTCCATTTGTAGGAACTTACAGTAGATACTCCAATGGAAGCTGCAAATGATAAACATTTACCAGCAGTTGAGGTACTGGCAAAAACAATAGAGTATCTGAAGGATGAAGCAATAAATAAACTACGAGAAGACGGTTATGTATATCAAGAAGAAGTAACCAAATGGGTTATACCTGTTCCTGCTATATGGAATGACTCGGCTAAACACGTGATGCAGGAGGCGGCAGAAAAAGTAATTATCTAAGGGCTTGAGCATAAATCAGAAGATTAGATATTAAAATTGCTGTATACGTTTTATCTTACTATATATTTCATATGATGTGTATTATAAGAGATTATGATCAAGCAAAATTGATAAGATCGAGTAAATGTATTTACTTTAGCTTAAATAGATAGGTAACTATTTTCGTCTATTTACCAGGCTGGAATAAATGGGAAAAACTTGTCAATAGCTTTTGAGTCTGAATGTGCTGCTTTATACTGCACGAAAGTTCCTCTTGAGAAAATGGAATTCGCCACTGGCAATAATAAAAGGACAAATATTGCTGCTCCTGGTCAAACACTGATGATTGTACACATGAGACGTAAGTTATGTGGTTCATTTCACCGCATTACCTTTCATTTGCAATGAGCTCTTGATCAATTGATTATGTGCATAGCATTCCTGGAACACGTTATGATGTTCTCTTTTTTGTTTATAAATATAGAATTGCTGACATTTAATTTGTTTGCCCACTTTTTCCCTTTTAAATAGTACATCTTTGGCAATTGTTACAAGTGTACTGTTAGAGTGAAAGATTGACTACTGCTGTAATCTGTAGTTTATTGTTCGTGAATTTTCTTAACCAAACCGTTTACGTTTCATTTAATGTAAAATCTCATTTGGCACTCCCATTTCCAAAATTCGTTTTTATTACTTTCAACTACATTAGGCTGGTGTCAGTGTAAGTTAAAGTCACATGTGTACGTGCATGATGTAATTGTGTGTTTGTGGGCATGTATGATTGAATGGCTTTCATTTATACTGAGGAAATTCCAACGGAAGCAAATACAAAGGGCAGCATCTCATTTGCACCCTTGCACCGAAAACAGCGTTATTTATATTAAGTATTGCGCGTTAGACATACTAAATATTTAGGTTTTTGTTATATTGAAAATGGGAGTGAAAAATAATATGTATATAACTCATTGACATTCGGAATATCCACCGCCGGACATATATTTACAAAAAACACTTTTATTAAATATTGGAGATCATTGGGTCATAAAGACGTTAAAGTTATCATGTCTTTAGATGATTGAGTAGGTGGTCACACTGATTACAAACTCGAAACATATCTAGTAATTTTGTGCGAAGTTCTTTGCTCGAATTCGGGTTTTTGTTTGCTGATAACAAGTGTTGTTAGTCTCCATCTAGATTAGTGTCTTAGTTTGGTCATAAAATTGATTATAATACAAATTGTATGAAAGAATTGCTCGTTTAGAATTGTCATTAAAATAAGCCACTTTTCAATTATCAAGAGATATTTTAGATTTGTTACACTACACGGTAAGTGATTAGCTTCCGTTGTAGGGCAAATAATTTCTCTTCAAAGCGTTGAAGGAAAGATAGTCGGAGAACCAGGTATCTATACTAGTGTATTGTAGCACGCGCACGTTTGAATGCTTCTGTTATGGTAAGTGAGAAAGCTTTAAATGAACTGCATTTTGGCTCGATAATGCACGTATTTTGAATACAAAGGGTGAGCAAGACATGTTTTACATCTAGTCTGAATATGACAACCGACGCTAGCTCCGTCGAATACGGAGGTTATATATCAAAAGAAAATCGGTCAGTTCCTAAAAATGAGAATGCAAAGGGTACATGTATTCTTATATACCATGAAAGTGTAGTACCGTTTTGGAAATGATATATGGAAGAAAATCCAGGCTGTAGTTTTGAACGCATTTTAAGGTTCTTATTGGAAGTGGATGTGATCGAAATGGTAGATCCCGGATGTAAGCGAGATTATCAGGGTTGTTTACAGAAAAGTACTCCCGGAAGTGAGTCTAGTGCACTGTTGCTCCCGGAAGCGAGCACTGTATTCAATACGGGTGGTTGTTTAAATGGTTCCAAATGTACAGGGTGGTTGTTTAAATGGTTCCAAATGTACAGGTTCTTTGACCGAAAGTGAAAGCAAAAAAGTTCAACTTGGCCTGAACTTGAGGCAATTCATAGAGTGTTGAGAAGCAATTTACATTTTTTTCAAAAAAATAACGTAATATTTTACACAGACAATATGAATGTCAAATTTATTTTGAATAAGGGCTCCTTGCCGTTGGTTCTTGTTGCTGGGTCATATGGGGGCTGCGTTCATTGAACGCCGCCTTTCCTTGTTGATCATGTTTATCATATTTGATAGTGATGACTGGTCTGTAAATAAAGATGTATGTCGATATTAAAATGTAAAATGGGGTCCGTGTACTATTGATATGTTTCTACACATTACAATAACAACTATAAAAGGTTTAATTCAAGATGGTGGGTACCAGGTACGGAAGCAGTTAATTGTTTAACACACAATTGGTCTAACGACAACAATAGGTTAGTTCCACCGCCTAGTATGGTTATCTAGTGTATAGATAAGTTAGAAAAGGAAAAATGTAAAGGTACTTTAGTAATTCCTGAGTGGAAATCATCAGCATTTTGGCCATTACTAAAAGACGATAATGGTAGTTTTAAAACGTTTGTGAAAGATCATTATCATGTTTTACCGGTGATAGGTGCGGTGACAAAGGGAAAAGGAAGCAACGGATTTTTTAAGTATCAGGATGATAGCATTGTGACTCGTCAGAAGCGACAGTTTAGTTTGTAATATGTTCTTAGTTATTAAGAATTATTAATTCAGAATTATGCTTACAGGTTCTGGCTTGAGACAAACACTCAAAAGGAAGTTTCATGATGCCGGTGTAGAAATAAACGACGAAAAATGTGTAATAGACATAATGGCTGTACATATATTAGATTCTAGGGCGGATAACACAGTGGACAAATATACATATCAAGTACAAGCGTTTAGAGATTTCGTTACACAGAAGGGATTTTTTGCCATCCCACAAATTCCATTCACATAGCCATGTATCTATCAAATTTAATCGATATTGGTTAATCAGACAGTGTAATTACAGCAGCATTTTACGGCATTAAATGGTATCATAACATAAATGACTTTGCAGATGCGACAGAGAACGTTATAGTATAATCTATGTAAGAGTGTGCAAAGCGTACCAACTCTAGACCCAGAACAAAGAAGGACATTATAAGTTCTGATCACTTACAGAAACTGTGTAACATGTTTTAGATTCATCAGATGTTATTGTGCTCCGTGATTTAACTATGATTTTGATAAGTTATGCAGGTTTTTTTTGCATTTTGATGAGGTCAGCAATTTACGCCGTTATGATATAAGTATATAAAGTGAATGTCTTTGTCAATTAAGAAAAGTAAAACTGATATATACAGGGGTGGCAAAGAAGTTCTTATTTCAAACTTCTGCCTGTCCGGTAACTATATTACAAAGGTATTTAAACTGCATCAAAGAGAAGTTTAATTCTGATTGTAACATTTTTAGGTCTGCCAGTAGGTCACGTAAAAAATGTTTCCTGATTCATCAAAATAAAAAGTGGAGCTACACTCGTGCAAAAGAGTGCATTGTCTCTAAGTTGAAGCTTGTGGCACCAGATTTGCATTTAGGAACGCATTCACTGAGAGCAAGCTGTACTACCACCGCTGGTAATGCAGAAGGTATTTCAGATGGGTGTTTTAAGCGACATGGTCGCTGTAAATCTGATTTGGCCAAGGACGGTTACATACTAGATGATTTTTAAAGAAAGAGCTTTTTGTTAATTAACAGTTAAAACTGTAATTGTATGCTGTCTTGTTAAGAATAATTCGAATTTGAATATCCTCTTACATTTGTAAAGGTTATATCGTTAACCTTGCCCATTGCAAAACTGTGTTTGTGTTTTTTGCTAAATAAGGTTAAGACTTTTAAGTTCTGCGCGTTACATAGTATACCCGCAAAACGTATGTCTCAACGTTATGTCGCACATAAACTAGTGCGCGCATCACTGATCACATGATCAGTGATTGGTCATGCGGTTTTAGGCGGTAAAAATGCTCGAGGAAATCAGTTCTACGCTCGGTTTCGATTGTGAAGGACAATTTTATTCAAATTCAAATATTCAAATTGAAATTGTATTTCAGCCAGTTTTTGCATATGGCTTTGCAGTAAATATTTGTGATAAATCGAAAACATAAGACATAAAACAGATTTTATATAAAAAATTATAAGTTACAGTAATACAATCGTTTATGTTGGTAAATTAATTGTAAACAAGCTATATAGGTATATTTTACCTAACCCTGGTTTGATAGGAACAGTTTTTCAGAGTCTTTTAACATTCCTTATAATGGGCTGATTGTTTAACCTGAGTTATCATACCTTGGGTCATATAGTTTGTAATGATATTCACAATACGATATTATACAAGTGAAATTGTTTATCTTATTATATGTATATGGTTTTTCATATGATAATGAATATTTGTCTGTGTGAAAACGAAGTTTTACAATAACATGTACTTGTACACACTGCTCAAATAATAAACAAGCGTAAGCCTTGCCTATTAAAAAACTGTGTTTGTGTTTTGTGCTTAATTAATTTAAGTTAAGGCAGACATTTTTATGGTCTCTACCTTCATTTTTCATAACTGCATTATTGCATACAATTCTACTAAGCAACATCATATCTAAATTGTAATTATAATAAGACTGTAAAATGATGGTTTTTTCATGTTTAAGGTGACACTGTTGATATAACAACGGTTAGAATAAATGAAGACAAGACAAGTCAACAGGTTTACAAATCATCCGGATGTCCTTGGGGTTGTTCAAAGGTCAATGAAAAATTTGAAATGTTTCTGGTAGAATTGATAGGAGCAGAAACAGTCAGAACATTCGTTGAAAAGCATGTATTTGACTACCAAGACTTGCAAATGGATTTTGAAAGCAGAAAAAGAGAGGTAAAATGATAATCATATTATTATATTATATTGACTTTTCGTCAACATGCAAAATTATTCAAATGTAGAAACTGCGTATTTGATGATATAACTTCAAAAGTGTTCTCAGCATACAAAATAAATTTATTACAGTGATTGTAATCTTGAGACTTATCTTTAGGAGAACGCTGTCATCAAATACTTAGTCTAATTTTATTGCATGAAACAATTGTGATATTTTGTTTTATCTCCTTTCACATCTATGGATTGTTTTAACAGATGAAATGGTCAGATGATCAAATACCAATCAAACTCCCAGATCCACTCCGACAGTTATGGGAACGTGCAGAAGGCAAAGATGTCGATGAAATTCTTGAAGAAAAGGCATGTTTAGGAAAAATTGAATTTATGACAGGGCGGTTATTCTTGGAAGCTAAAATAATCCAAAGGTTTGTCCAAAGCACCATCGATGGCTTACTGAAATACATGAATGAAGAGGTTTTTGCAGATATGTCCAATCTTTCAGTAAACTCAATTATCTTGGTTGGTGGATTTGCTGAATCAAGTTATGTAATGCAATATGTGAAAGATAATCTCCGATCTCGTAATATTCCTGTTATGAGGCCACATTTACCAGACCTAGCCGTATTGATTGGTGCTGTTCTTTTCGGTCAGAATGAAAAGATTGTAACGCCAATGGTTTTGAGGCATTCTTATGGAATTGCAATGACAATGGAATTTGTTCCAAACAAACACAAGGAGGACTAGAAATATGAATTAGATAATATGATAATGGCAAACAATGTATTCAGCATGTTATTATCGGGAAACCCGTTCCAATAAATGAATGGATTTCTTCAAAGGAATATTATCCACAAAATAATAGGGACAGAAAAACTTTTTTTTTTCATTTTCATATCTGATTCCGTAGATCCTGTTCATACAACAGAAAAGGGTTGTAAATATATAGGCAAGGTTGGTGTAGATTTCGGATATAACAGTGATTCTACTATGAGGAAGACAGTGAAAGTGGAGTTCAAATTTGGGGCGAAAGAGCTCAAAGTTTGAGCCGTTACTTGACTTGACTTATTATAATGTTATTATTATTTTAGTTAACATAGAACATTGAACATAGAGACGGTCTTTTTAACTGAAGAGCTTTAAAATTGAAAAGAGTTAGCATATTATTGTTGTACGTGAATGTTTGTGGTATCTTTGGTACCTTCTATTCGACCTTCTCTTAGTTCGTGTATTTCTACTTGTATACTATTATTCAACCTGAAGACATGGTGAATTTTTTCCTAAATTTGTCTTTTGACGTCTAGTCTGTGATATGCAAGCTTAATAAGCTTTGATTCCCAATCAAAATTCAAGTTGATTTAATTCGCCCATTAATTGCTCGTTTAGGGATATTCGTTAACTTAGGGACCATACGCCACTTGCCATGGAATGTCACGTCCGTGTCACATTGAAGGTTCTATGATAACCGCCGTATGAACACATCTGCGGATGTTTCTAAATTCAAAGTTTCACCATTTTCATGTTTAAATGTTGAATTCTGCTTTAGTCGATGGCAGGGATACATTGCACTTTCCAGCGGCTCAACCAAACAAAGCCTGCTGTAGTCTTCAATTGTGTCAGTTCTTTTCTCTCTATTGTTATATAACAAAAGTTTGCATACTTCTTCCATCTGTCAAACTGACATAATTATATAATACATACAATTTATAAACAGCCATTGAAAATAATTTATATGATTAATTGAATGTTGTGTTGCATTTTATTGTTTCTATTCAAAATGAACGTTATAAGTCGATTCTAATAATATAAGAAGTGTATATGCGAACCTAAATGTATAGATTCTTACACTGCCATACTTTGTCGAAATTGGACTAGATCTATCAAACACAATGTATTTGTTAACTTTAGAGCTAATTTCAATAATATTATTAATTGCTTTGTAATGGAAAGAGCATCGAGACACCCCTCACAGTATAAATCAAATTGCCGAGTGTTTGTGATGCAGATACTTAAAAAATACATTCACTTCCAGTTAATGCACTGTGCATGTGTGTAAATTACCAAAGGTGACAGTGTGAAACTGAGACAGATATCTATTCGGTATATATATCTAACGATGAGCATGAAGTAGGTGTTTCATGTTTACTGTATTATAAATCATAATTTAATTTTGATCAATATGTGATTTTTTTCTTCGTTTTTTATGTGTTGTTCTCGACGGTTCTTGTCATCAGCACATACCATTAGAAAAAAAAATCATTGAAACTGTGTTCAGCAGACCGAAGAAAAACAAACTGATTAGAATTCCTGTATATGACATTTTATAATACTGCACGTTTGTAACACCGCTTTTCATTGGATCATCGTGACGTTTATATTATTAATTATAAAGATTGTTGACAGGTTATATGGCCCTATATAAACGGCTAATTGAAAAAATAACCAGAGCCGCTAGGCGAGGGTTATATTGCAAACAGCCGTTTATATAGGGCCATATAACCGGATATAACGAATTTATAATACAGCAAGCATAATTCTTTAGGGAAACAGTAAGATCTCTTCATGAATCGACAGAAGACGTGTATATAAAACTATATAAACGTCACGATTATCAAATGAAACGCGACGTTACAAACGTGCAGTATTATACGTTTATATAGTTTTACATACGAGGGGTTATCCAAAAGTTCGTGGACTTTCCTTGTTGCGTAAAATATATTTGAGATATTGATTTGAAATTCTTACATTGCTTAGAAGAATAAATAAGAAATAAACACATAAAAATTCATGTTAGTAGCTTCTTATATTACAACAATATTTAATTTTACATAAACACATGTCGGCGACAGCGGCGCACTCCAAAAGGTTATTGACGTCAACGTCATACTATTTAACGTAAAACTTAGGCTTCAACGTTACGCATTCAATAACCACTACTGCTTCACAATGTAATTTCCATCACTAATTTTAATGCTACTTAAACACTAATGATAGTAAAATTTTATTTTCTCTGTTCGCCTGCTGTTTTTTTTCTTTCAAATGTTTTTGTTGAAGTCATTCCCAAATTACAACAAGATTTTATGATCACGCTATTTTCTAATTTCTGCGTGTCCGTCATTTTCCTGTTGTAAACAAAATCGTCGTCAGGAGTTTCTGGCGATTTCAACAAAAATTAACGGACATGACGTCCATAATTTTAATGAATTACTTAAATGACATCATAGAAGAAATATGCGATGTTTAGCGGGTTTTCTACATTAATTAGTAGTTTTTTAGCAAACAAATATACGATGACTAACTGCGTTTTTCTACCGTGCGCCGGGTGCCGTGTATGTGCTTATTTAAAAGCAATATAAAACCATTATTTATTGACGCAGTTAACTGTTCGTTTCAAAACGTGTTGATAATATTCTTCAATGATGTTGATAAAATTTCATTACAATACACGTTGACATGCAAAAGATATATAAAAAGTCCACGAATTTTTGGATAACCCCTCGTACACGGCTGCTGTCGATTTAAGAAGAAATCTTACTTTTCTCACTATAAATGATGCGTGCTGTATTATAAATTCGTTGTAAAGATTGTTGACAGGTTATATGGCCGTATATAAACGGCTTTTTGCAATATAACCCTCGCCTAACGGCTCGGGTTATATTTACAAATAGCCGTTTATATAGGGCCATATAACCTGTCAAAAATCTTTATAACTAATAATATACACGGCTGCTGTTGATTTATGAAAAAATTTCACTTTACTCAGAAAAAAATGATGCTTGCCGCATTTTAAATTCGCTAGAAATATTTTTGACAGGTTATATGGCTGTATATAAAGGGTTGTTTGCAATATATCCTTGCCTAGCGGCTCGGGTTATGTTTCCAAACAACCGTTTATATAGGGCCATATAACATGTCAAAAAATCTTTATAATTAATATTGTCCGGTGGACCAAACAGAAAAAAATGATTAAAATTCTTTTTTAATTTAATGAAATGTGCTTTTGTAAAGCAATTTTGTTTCGATTGACCAGCAAAAATGTCTTTTACAGGAACTTTAATACATGATTATTTATCGTATTTGTTTTTGTTCGGCGACCAAACAAATATCTAACACAGGAATGTTTGAACGGGATTTTTATCCTATTTTTTGGTTCGGTCGACTAAACAAATATATTCACAGGAATTCTTGAAAATTATTTTAATGATTTTTTGGTTTGGTCAAAAGATTTAAATGTATTTTTTTATATTTTTCATTGAATGTAACATTTCGTTTTGATCTAAAGATGTGTGTTTTTATTAAGCAACTTCAAATTTTCATTGACAAACGTCGGTAACAATTGAATTCTTAAAATTTATTTTACAATTTTATAAAAGAAAGAGTAGTACACGTAAAAACTCAGTATAAAAATAGAACATAAAACACAAAAAACAATATTCATAAAATCTTTATTTTTTTTATTAAAGGGAAAGACAAGGTTAGAATAAAAACTTGATTTCAGAAAAAGAATACTATAAATAATAAATCTGCAAATTTTCTGCCGCCAAATAATAATATTAAACGAATGATAACAAAATTTAAATCGCTAAATCACCGATTTCTACAAATCAGTAAGCGCGGCCATGTTTGTGTATTGGCCGTATAAAAACAGGTGCGCGTGATGTCATTTCCCCACATCTTTAGATTTATGATAAATCTAGTTGAATCGTAGGGAAATATTAATATAATTAAGTATTGACCAGACAATTTAATTTTCACAGGAGGTGTAGAGGAGATTTTTTATGGTTCAAAATACGTAACAATATAAAAAGAATGAATAAATAAAGAAACAAAAAAAAAAATCAACGTCTACCGGTCGCACCACTTCAACCCAGTGATGCCCGTTACTCCAAACAATGCTATATTCATTAAAGTCTCATCTTAATGTAATTAAACAATATTTCACAGATTTAATAAATACACATGTTATTATTTAACAAAGTTTCACAATCAAATCATGCAATTAAATAAACAAACGCACCAACGAATAATTGGCTGTTATTTATTGAACGGCGATAATTATCATTATTATAAAAATCCTACTAAAACGTATATATATACGCGTGTTCTTAATAGTACATGGAATTAAATTTTTGCAGTTTGATTCTGACTTTCAAATTTAAAGGTGTAAACATATGTTATAATTGATGTACACATTTCAAAAATATAAGCAACTCTTTTGAAAAGTAAATTGTTAACATGTCTGTAAACGTATGATGCTGCGCATCGTAATCGTAGCCTAATATGAACTGCAGGCAAAACATTTTTATTGGCTGCTCAAAAATCTAATTTGCATAATTTATTCACACAATTGCTGGTTCTTACTACTTATGTCTAATACTGTGCATTGTCCATTTTAATTGTTCCTAATTTGCACCAAATGTTCCTCTCACACTGTGTACTGACGATTTTTGATTGCTCCTTGTAGGCTCTGTGCCGACAGACCTTTTGATCATGCACAATGTTGGCCCTTGGGTGGTTAATCACCCTTGTAAAATCTTGTCAAATATTCTAATGACGAAATAGACAATCTTTTTTTACGCTTCATCGGTGAACTGGAATGACCTTAGGGAAAAATTAATTCCAACACCTGTCGAATTATACTGTAAATGACAGTCATAAAAATAGCAAACATTTTTTTCAGTTTACCAATCAATCATTTTAAATATTAAGTAGATTTATGATTTTGTTTTTTTTGGATTAATTTTAACGGTACATAGAAATGCGTATCTGTGTGGGAAAGGAAAGTGGGTAAGTAGGAATAACGTGGAAAAAAGCTATAGGGAACTGGATACACCCCGAGAATATGCGTAATTACAGGGGAATCTGTTGGTACCAGTTTTGACTGGGTGCATAAATAACCTAACGGGCAGTTTTGTTTACATACGATATTAGTCTGGCTGCCGATTTTCCTGCGCCATTCTCATTTTTAGCGTCAATGGCGGAAAATCGCGTCCTCAGCAGATCTCTGCATATTGGATTTAGTTGATATTTTACGCTGAAAAAAAGATACATGACCGGCGATGTACCCTATTCGGACAGCTTGTCTAGCGAAAATTAAGTACAAAAAAGGATATATCGTCAATTTGAAGAAGTTTCTCATAGTACCCAAATTAAATTAATGGTTTATCTTTTAAAATTAAGCAGTCATTGCTTAAATCATGTGGTGGGATCATCATCAAAGCTTGAAAATTCGGACAAATGATACATTAATGTCGCGGCGTCTTCAATTAATTAATTAAAGCAATTCAGTTCCATATGATGTGTTTCATAAATAATATATAATGTACGCAATAAGGGATAAATAAGTTCTTCATGAAGATATATTTCAGTTTTGTACCAGCGTGTGTACACCTATACCGGTTGTGGCGTGAATTTTGTCAGACCCGTGAGAAACGTAAGACTTTACGTTCTGCGCATGCGCAGTTAGTTGTCGGACGGGGCCGTGAGAAATGTAAGACTTTCTAGTACAATTGTGTGTTAACCTCGTTTAAAAGGCTCATTAATTAATCCAAGTTGTAGTTCTTCCTTTTATTCATGAGCATAGATATATCCCTCTACGATACCAACTTTTTATTTATCTGTGACAACGTATCGTGTGGATGAAATATTGTCCAAATATCAGTGGCAGTCTTTCGACATCGTTTCGTTCCCGATGTCGAGTTGATGGAAAATCCTGGAAAATCGAAGAGCTTTGATCGAGGTAAGCTTGTTTTGATATTTTATATTAGAATGTGGTTATTTCAAGCATCGATGAAAAGTATGTTAGTTTTTATTAATGCTTATAGGTACTGTAGGCCATGTCAGTCTGTTTTTTAAGAAATCGGCGGTATGTAGCTCAACCTCCGATGAGTTTCGTTCTTAATTTTGTTTTAGCCGACCAGCCAGCAGACATTTGTGTAGATCTAGGGGTATAGCACACTTAAGTTTACTGATATATTGTCTAATTATATGTATTTTGATTGGAATAAGTGTCGCTCAGCCTAACATACTCGGCCCCGAGTCAGCTCGGCCCTATTCCAACGCGGCACGGATCAACTCCATAGTCAACTCGGCCCACTTAAAAATTAATTAATCTGATTATCAGTGTTAATATATTGGTTTGTTTTATCACTCTCTGTTGTTGGAACCATATTATTGATATATAGAAAATACATGGTTGATGTCGGGATGGAGAAGGTTTATCCGGTGAGCGAGAAAGTGTATCCTGGCAAGCTTTAGCGAACCAAGATTCACTTTCGAAGCGAACCAGATAAACCTTTCTCCATCCCGACATCAACCATGTATTTGATTTATCCTGCTTTAATCATGTTTTTATAATAATTAGATGGTTTCATTCTTCTTTTTCCCCGATAAAATAGCATCTATATGTAGTTTTGTTTTGCTGCTAAACACGTGACGTAATCATATGACGTAATGACTGGAGATAGATAAGTTTATCCGGCAAAGCTTTATCCAGCTGATGATATAGACAGTAGCAGGATAAATGGACAAACGTTGAAAGACGTTTTCTTAACCCATTACTTCATATACACGCCTTTTAACGCCTTTTTCACCCCCCCCCCTTTTTGTTGTCTCAAATGATGAAAAAAAATGCCTTATTTAGGCCCCAAACACTTGTTTTTGTTTGAGAAATGTTGTTAAAAAAAGTGACCTCTTTTTCGGCGCGGCCCCCCAACCAAAAGATACATCAGGGGGTTGCCAGAAGGGGGATGTGCCCCCTTCTGTTTGGGGGGTTTGAAGGGGGGCGGAGTCCCCCTCATCGCCAAGAAAAATTTTAGACTTGTGAGAGGCTGTAAATGACCCCAGATTGATCATAAGGTAACGTGTAACCAACGCTGAAAAGCATTTGACTCTATCTCAATCCATTGAGAAAGTGCAGCACTTTGAAATCAATTTTGATGGAAAAAATCAACGCAAAATAGTGATTTTTGGCAATTTTGAGATGTCCCCTCGTTGCCATGGTAACAGAAAATTTAAGCCTGAGCATGTTGTTGCAAGTGCAATGGTCCAGTCAACATTTGTGCCAAGTTTGATTAGTGTTGAAGCAGTTTTTATAGTATTATAGCAATTTGAACTTGTAACGGGAGACTTTTCAATGAAAACAGCCATTTTTCACAAAATGCTCATGAAGTAATGGGTTAATGAAAAAAATAAAAAAATCTCCAAAACAACAATTTTTCTTCAAATTTATATGACAGGCCATGTTTAAACATGAAAAAACGCGATTTAGGGTAATTTCAAGTATTTTCATCATTTTCAGTTAACCCATTACTTCATATACACGCCTTTTAACGCCTTTTTCACCCCCCCCTTTTTGTTGTCTCAAATGATGAAAAAAAATGCCTTATTTAGGCCCCAAACACTTGTTTTTGTTTGAGAAATGTTGTTAAAAAAAGTGACCTCTTTTTCGGCGCGGCCCCCCAACCAAAAGATACATCAGGGGGTTGCCAGAAGGGGGATGTGCCCCCTTCTGTTTGGGGGGTTTGAAGGGGGGCGGAGTCCCCCTCATCGCCAAGAAAAATTTTAGACTTGTGAGAGGCTGTAAATGACCCCAGATTGATCATAAGGTAACGTGTAACCAACGCTGAAAAGCATTTGACTCTATCTCAATCCATTGAGAAAGTGCAGCACTTTGAAATCAATTTTGATGGAAAAAAATCAACGCAAAATAGTGATTTTTGGCAATTTTGAGATGTCCCCTCGTTGCCATGGTAACAGAAAATTTAAGCCTGAGCATGTTGTTGCAAGTGCAATGGTCCAGTCAACATTTGTGCCAAGTTTGATTAGTGTTGAAGCAGTTTTTATAGTATTATAGCAATTTGAACTTGTAACGGGAGACTTTTCAATGAAAACAGCCATTTTTCACAAAATGCTCATGAAGTAATGGGTTAATGAAAAAAATAAAAAAATCTACAAAACAACAATTTTTCTTCAAATTTATATGACAGGCCATGTTTAAACATGAAAAAACGCGATTTAGGGTAATTTCAAGTATTTTCATCATTTTCAGTTAACCCATTACTTCATATACACGCCTTTTAACGCCTTTTTCACCCCCCCCCCTTTTTTGTTGTCTCAAATGATGAAAAAATGCCTTATTTAGGCCCCAAACACTTGTTTTTGTTTGAGAAATGTTGTTAAAAAAAGTGACCTCTTTTTCGGCGCGGCCCCCCAACCAAAAGATACATCAGGGGGTTGCCAGAAGGGGGATGTGCCCCCTTCTGTTTGGGGGGTTTGAAGGGGGCGGAGTCCCCCTCATCGCCAAGAAAAATTTTGGACTTGTGAGAGGCTGTAAATGACCCCAGATTGGTCATAAGGTAATGTGTAACCAACGCTGAAAAGCATTTGACTCTATCTCAATCCATTGAGAAAGTGCAGCACTTTGAAATCAATTTTGATGGAAAAAATCAACGCAAAATAGTGATTTTTTGGCAATTTTGAGATGTCCCCTCGTTGCCATGGTAACAGAAAATTTAAGCCTGAGCATGTTGTTGCAAGTGCAATGGTCCAGTCAACATTTGTGCCAAGTTTGATTAGTGTTGAAGCAGTTTTTATAGTATTATAGCAATTTGAACTTGTAACGGGAGACTTTTCAATGAAAACAGCCATTTTTCACAAAATGCTCATGAAGTAATGGGTTAATGAAAAAAATAAAAAAATCTACAAAACAACAATTTTTCTTCAAATTTATATGACAGGCCATGTTTAAACATGAAAAAACGCGATTTAGGGTAATTTCAAGTATTTTCATCATTTTCAGTTAACCCATTACTTCATATACACGCCTTTTAACGCCTTTTTCACCCCCCCCCATTTTTGTTGTCTCAAATGATGAAAAAATGCCATATTTAGGCCCCAAACACTTGTCTTTGTTTGAGAAATGTTGTTAAAAAAGTGACCTCTTTTCGGCGCGGCCCCCAACCAAAAGATACATCAGGGGGTTGCCAGAAGGGGGATGTGCCCCCTTCTGTTTGGGGGGTTTGAAGGGGGGCTGAGTCCCCCTCATCGCCAAGAAAAATTTTAGACTTGTGAGAGGCTGTAAATGACCCCAGATTGATCATAAGGTAACGTGTAACCAACGCTGAAAAGCATTTGACTCTATCTCAATCCATTGAGAAAGTGCAGCACTTTGAAATCAATTTTGATGGAAAAAATCAACGCAAAATAGTGATTTTTGGCAATTTTGAGATGTCCCCTCGTTGCCATGGTAACAGAAAATTTAAGCCTGAGCATGTTGTTGCAAGTGCAATGGTCCAGTCAACATTTGTGCCAAGTTTGATTAGTGTTGAAGCAGTTTTTATAGTATTATAGCAATTTGAACTTGTAACGGGAGACTTTTCAATGAAAACAGCCATTTTTCACAAAATGCTCATGAAGTAATGGGTTAAATTATTACATTTTTGGTAATAGAGTTTTCAATGATTTGGGATATATGAATTCATTACTATCCATCCTTGTAACATTGCAAATTACATTGCCTGTTGATAAATGCATTACATGTTGTTTTATGTATACAATATAAATAACAAACATTTAAAAATATTTTATATAATAAGTAAACAAGTTTATATTTCTTTTTTTATTGAAGATCACTTTACAAACAAAAAGCATCATTTTGAAGGGAACACATTTGTATTATATTAATTTTTATCATGCAACTGCGATGATAACTGCTCTTATTACACTTGACTGATAATTATTTTGATATCAGGTTAGTAACCTGATATCAAAATATGATAATTATTTTTGATATCAGGTGAGTAACCTGATATCAAAAATAAGCTCCCCCCATTTTAACAGACTTGTTTCAGTAGCTTATTAGCCTTTAATCCAACAATTTATCTAATATCCTG